>NC_047092.1:65871932-66171932 GCF_902459505.1 Geotrypetes seraphini
ACCCTCCCTCGCTGGAAGCAGCTTCTTCTGAATCTTCTTCTCTAGCGAAGAGCAGCGCATAAGGCTGCCTGCCTGGACCCTGCCACTTCCCGCAAGAACTGACGGCTGACGCGGCTGCCTCCGAGTCCTCTTCTCTTGCGACAGAGCGGCACACAAGGCTGCCTGCCTGGTCCCATGCCACTTCCCATGAGAACTGTCAGTTCTCGCGGGAAATGGCACGGGACCAGGTAGGAAGCCTTGTGCACCGCTCTGCCGCAAGAGAAGAGGACTCAGAAGCAGCTGTGTCAGCTGTCACTTCTCACGGGAAGCTGCACAGGACCAGGCAGACAGCCTTGTGCCCACTCTCCGCAAGAGAAGAAGACTCGGAGGCAGCCGCATCCAGCGATAGGGGGGCACCAGAATTAAAATAAGGTTGGTTTTGGGTATTCGCTCTATAAGAAGCACCTTTATTTTCACCCACTTTTTGGGGAGAAAAAAGTGTGTCTTATGGAGCGAAAAATACGGTACATTTTTGTTGATCAGATTTTAATGGTTTTTTGTACCATGTTTTTATATTATTTTATAATTGTAATAACATCTTATGGTTTATAATTGCCTGTCAATCATTTTTTATATCTATTATTTTATGCAGACCCCTGATGCAGGTGGGTATGCCAAAACACAGTTCTTGTAGGGTCTTATAATAAAACTGGGTTTGACTGCCTGAAACTTGAAGGCCCTTTGTCCTTTTTTTGCTAGCTGAATTCTTGGCAAGATTATACAATGGCACCAGCCTCTGGTTTGCAGACACCATTTTGACCTCGGGTTGGCTTCTGTCCCTTTTAAACTCATGGAATGGATTAAGTGGCTGTTTGGGAAGCTGTGAGGATTTGTAGAAGACCCAGGAATGGAGTTAAAATAGTGGCAGGGAATGGGCCCCATCCACCTGCTTTACATTTAATAATGAAAGGAAGAAGTGGCATTTCCTATTTTTCTTTAAAAAAAAAAAAAAAGAAAGAAAGAAAGAAATGAAACAGTAAAATGTGTGGAAATGTTCCAGTTTTATTTGAAATGAAAACACATCCCTAGTGAGGGACTGAGAATGGAGCATAAATGGAGAGAATGCAGAGAAGAATGAAAATATTGAGGAAGTATTCATAATAAGAAATATAATTGAGCTATTCTTTGTTTTTATTAAGCAAAGAGGTGTGCGATGCCAACATTGGTGGTGAAATTATAATGTGCCCTCAATGTGATAAAGGATGTACATACTGGCGTCTCAACATCACCTGTGAATCATCGAAGGTAAATTATTTTATTTATTTATCCCACACTTGATCTTCTTTCTAATTATTCATATCTGTGTGGCTGTATCCTAGGGGCTCATAATCGAAAGAGAAAAACATCCAAAAACCGGCCTAAGTCGGCACTTGGACGAACATTTCTCAGAAACGTCCAAGCGCCGAAAATAAAAACGGGTTTTGGACGTATTTCTAAACGACCTAGGCCTTCATAGTGCCGCTCAACGTCCAAAGCTAAACGGGGTGTTTCGGGAGGCGTGTTGAAGGCAGGAGTTGGGCGGTACATGGGCTGGCTTAGGCTTAGTCGTACAGCATGTATAACCGAAAGTTTAACAACAGAGCCTAGACGGAACTTGGACGTTGTGACTTAGACCATGTAAAACATGGTCTAAGTCACAAAAACCCACCTAAACTCACCAGATAAGCACTGCAAACACATAACACAGACCCCCACACACTACCCCAGTGATCACCGACCCCCCCCACCCCCATAAAAATTTTATTCAGAACTTTAAAATTCAGCCTCCAGACCATCATCACCTGACCGCCTGGCATAGGAAAGCCTAGTCGTCCAGCCCAGAGGCAGCTTAAGTCGTCTTGGGGGTGGGTTAGGGACCCATGGAGAGGAGGACCCATGCCCATAAGCCCCTGTAATCAGGGCATTGATACTTAAACATATGCACTCCCCTATACACCCCCAAAACCCTTTTTTACTGGCATATAAATGGCTCCCACAGCCATAAGGGCTATTGGGGTGGTAGATAAGTGGGTCTAGGGGATTCTGGAGGTGGTTTGGGGGGGCTCATCGTCACCTATAAGGGAGCTGTAGTGAGGAGAAGCCATGGCACCCTTTTTGTGAAGTTCACAGCAGTGCCCTGTAAGGTACCCCACTATTTAGGTGGCATGTCTGGGTGTGCAGTCCATCACTTTGCAGACCCCTCCCACATCCAACAGGGCTTGTTCTAGGCATTTTGAACTTGGACGGAAAGTTGGACGGAAATGTGGTATAAAGATGGACGATTTAGTGGCTTGGACGATCAGTAAAAAAAAGTTGGACGTCTCTTTCGAAAATGTCTCTTAGGCTCTTTTTAACTTTGGACGACTTGCGAGATGGACGTAAACGGACTTAGACGTCCCTTTCGATTATGCACCTCTAAGTGTACAGCACCTATCTAATAAGAAGCTTTATAAAGTTAGACAGCCCAGTATTCAAAGCCACTTATCTGGATAGAAGGCAAAATGGGAATTTGAGGCAAAAGCTCATAATAAAAAATTTGTTCAATTACATTTAATGCAGCATTCTGTGAGGGAATCAGTCAGACCATTAGATGAATAGGGAAGAAACATGACACTTGGGGAGAATAAGTCTAAAGGTGACAGACTGAATATGTTCTTTGGTTTGGGCTAGAGAATAACACGGGGACAAAATTTTTCCCATCCCTGCAGGAGCTCAATTTTTCCATCCCCATTCCCGTCCCCGCAAGTTTTGTTGCTGCCCCTGTCCTTGTCTCATTCCTGTAAGTCCTGCCTTAACTGCACAAACCTCAAACACTTATGATTTTAAAGTGTTTGAGGCTTGTGCAGATGAGGACAGAGCTTGCAGGAACAGGGCAAGGGCAGGAAAAGAACTCTCCGGGATGGGAAAATGAGTTCCCGTGGAGACAGGGAAAAATTTGTCCCCGTGTCATTTTCTAGTTTAGGCTTTATCAAGGAAGATCTAAGGGAACTTTGATTCCCACTGCAGCTCCTTGTGACCCTGGGCAAGTAACATAACCCTCCATTGGCCCAGATACAAAAACATGGATTGTGAGCCCATTAGGGATAGAGCAGATATATAATAAATGTAAATCTCTTTGGTTGCACCACAGAAAGGCAGTACATTTCCTCCTACCATGTAGTCTACAAATAATATAGCAAGTCCTACTTGCAGCACCAGTGCAAATGGACTTGCTCTCACTGGGAAAATAAAGTTACAATACTGTGATATTTTTGCCAGCATATGACATTGCCTCTGTGAATCATAAAATAAAAATGGAGCTGGAGTAGAGGAATAGCTCAATGGCTAAAGCAGTGGGTTGAGAACCAGTAGAGCCCAGTTCTAATCTCACCTAAAGCTTTTTTGTGATCTTAGGCAAGTCATTGCCACTGCCGTAGTAAGAGGGGGCGGGAGGGTAGACTGCCCCAGGCGCCATCTTGGTGGGGGCACTGGCACCTTTTCGCCACCCCACCCCACCCTCACACCATGCTTATGCCCTCCCTTCCTTTCCACGCCCCCTCCCCGTACCTCTTTAAATCTTCACCAGCACAAGCAACTACTCTGGCTTGCTGCTCCCCCTGGCCTGGCTCCCTCAGAAAACACTTCCATGTCACAGTACCAGGAAATGACACCAGAGGAAAAGCCAATGCCAGCACAAGAGCAGGCCAGAGAAGCTGCTTGCGCTGGCAAAGATTTAAAGAGGTGCGGGAGTGGGAAGGGAGGGCACGAGTGTAGCCTGGGGAACGCAGAAGGAGGGGGGGTGGCGGGGAGTGAACGGGGAGTGCCACCGCCCCAGGCACCTACTACCCTAACTACGTCACTGGCCATTGCCTCCATTGCCTCATTTTAGGGTCACAAAAATAAATGCTGTACCTGAACATACACTGCTTCATTAGCTTTCCAGCTTGCAGACGTTAAACCCTAACATGCATTTATCGCTCAAGAAAAGGTTTAACACTCAGTATTTTGTGGTATTTTGCCTATTAGCACACACTAAATCATGCATTCACTATTATTAAAAAATATTTCAGGTGGAAAGTCATGGGTGGAGAATGGATGTGGAAGCATTATTCAGTTGACACGTTCCAATTAGTGCACACTAACTGGATAACACTAGGTTAATGCAGGAGCCCTTAGCACCAATTAAATAGAAGGTAGTAAGTGTTCCCATGTTAATTTTGTGCAGGTGAGTGAAAGTCTCTGCTACTACCATTGACAAGGTCCTCATCTAAAATTACTTCTGGGGAGTAATTTTGCCAGGGTTATCCTATTTGTTTGTGCACAAAAAGAAGACGTAGCCCCGCCCCATTCTGCCTCCAGCCCCACTCCCAGCTCTGCCCACACACAAACCTTGTCTCTTCTTCCCCGAGCTCGGGGCTACATCTGGAGGGCCACTGAGCGTGCGTGGATGCAACACAGTGATATGGCTCTCCAGATGCAGCCCCGAGCTCGGAACCTTCCAGAACAAACTGCCAGGTTTTGGGAAATTTATCCGGGTACCCGGACATTCCTCTGAAAAGAGAACATGTCCAAGTTTTCCCAGACATCTAGTAACCCTACTCATCTGCCTTCCCCAAGCTGTGAGTCTGAGCAACTTCCTAGGTTTTGTTTCCTACCCAACCCTCCACCCAGAGCTTCTGCTACTTACAGCTCCCTGTATTTTGCAAGAACTCTAACTGCAGGAATTTCTAGATTTTATTTGCTAACCCCTGAGGAAGGCATTTTTTGCCAAAACATGATAACTGTGTTGGGTTTCGTATGAGATAATAAACCTTGATGTTAGATATGCACCTAGGAAGAAGAGCCATCTTTTAGACCCTACTTTTGGTTTCAGTTTTGTGCTGGTACCAGACACTAATGTGAACTTCTGGTGCAAAAGGCACATCAGTCTTGACCAATGGGTTATTTTCCTCTAACCGCGAGTTATGTAGAACAGTGGCTCCCAACCCTGTCCTGGAGGACCACCAGCCAGTCAGATTTTCAGGATAGCCCTAATGAATATGCATGGGGCAGATTTGCATGCCTGTCACCTCCATTATATGCAAATCTCTCTCATGCATATCCCAAACACCTGACTGGCTGGAGGTCCTCCAGGACAGGGTTGGGAACCACTGGTGTAGAAGACATCATCTACCTTTTTCAGCTCCACCTCCTTCCTCACTGGACTGTGCTGCAGCTCCTCAGTCTTTCCTTCTACACACGAGTTGGAAGATCTCTTTCTGCTCTGCTCTGAACTGACTTTGTTATTTTTGAGTTTTTATCTGGAATTGGAAGGCTTTTCAATTTTCCCTAGCAGCCCTGGTGAGATGCCTGGGTGTGAGGCAAAGAGCTTTGTTGATTGCTTTGTATGTATTTTAATTGTTTTACTGTGTAAGTATATTTTGTAACCTGCCTTGGATAAAGGGGGGCTAGAAATGGGAATAAACTAAACTAAAAATAAAATGTGTTGAATGTTTTACAGAAACTCTGCATATTTGATAGCTTTGGAACACTAGTGTTTGCAGTATTCATGGGGATATGGGGTAAGCTGAGTAACTTTTTATTCTTTTGCAAACCTTTTAACATTCAGTTTTATCTAAAGGTATCTCGAGAAAATCTGACAAAATGTATATACCACTATTTAACCATCCAGAAATGGCGCTGACTGCTTAAATAGCATTTAGTCGGTTAAATATGAATATTCAGTGTGAGATAATCGGTTATCTATGCTGAATATTCAGTCAGTGGATAAAAGTTATGATCGACAAGTCGATGAAGCCGTCCACGCAATGTGCGGTGGCGGTGAAAAGGGCAAATAGAATGCTAGGAATGATAAAGAAGGGGATCAAGAACAGATCAGAGAAGGTTATCATGCCGCTGTACTGGGCCATGGTGCGCCCTCACCTGGAGTACTGTGTCCAGCACTGGTCACTGTACATGAAGAAGGACACGATACTACTTGAAAGGGTCTGGAGAAGAGCGACTAAGATGGATAAGGGGTTGGAGGAGTTGCCGTACAGTTCAAGATTAGAGATACTGGGCCTTTTCTCCCTCAAACAGAGGAGATTGAGAGGGGACATGATCGAAACATTCAAGGTACTGAAGGGAATAGACTTAGTAGATAAGGAAAGGTTGTTCACCCTGTCCAAGGTAGTGAGAATGAGAGGGCACTCTCTAAAGTTGAAAGGGGATAAATTCTGTACGAATGTAAGGAAGTTCTTTATCACCCAGAGAGTGGTAGAAAACTGGAACGCTCTTCTGGAGTCTGTAATAAGGGAGAACACCCTCCAGGGATTCAAGACAAAGTTAGACAAGTTTCTGCTGAATCAGAACTTACGCAGGTAGGGCTAGTCTCAGTTAAGGCTCGGTTAGGGTGCTGGTCTTTGACCAGAGGGCCGCCGCGTGAGCGGACTGCTGGGCATGATGGACCACCAGTCTGACCCAACAGCGGCAATTCTTATGTTCTTATTCTATATAACACGATAACTGCCAATTTTCCATGCTGAGCAGCCACGTGTAGTGGCCAAATCAGGCCACATAAATGCAGTCCTAACTTAGTGACTGTGAATGTTGACCCTGATGTTTACAAACTATGTTTACCAGAAATTCTTCTCGTGGTGTTTTTGAGTTATTTTATTAGTATTTATTTATTTATTCAATTTTCAATACCGTTCTCCCAGGGGAGCTCAGAATGGTTTATATAAATTTATTCAAGTACTCAAATATTTTTCCCTGTCTGTCCCGGTGGGCTCACAATCTGTCTAACGTACCCAGGGCAATGGGGGGATTAAGTGACTTGCTCAGGGTCACAAGGAGCAGCTGTTATTTGTATAATATTTCCAAAGGTACACAGTGTTTTTCAGACACACATAATCCTTCTCCATCTTGATCCCTAAATCCAATAAAGACAAATACAGACAAAATAAATGGGGTGGGACCAGTGAGCTAAAACTGTGCTGCCAACTACAAGAGGTGAGGTTTCTTAAGTCTATGGGCTCCTTTGTCCTGTGCACTAAGGCCACTTTCAACCACAGCCATTAGCAAGCGACCATTAAAACAAATTAGTGTGAGCCCTTACGGACCCCTTTTGTATAGTTGGTAAAAGCTTGTGCGCTAATCATGCACAGCTGTGGTAAGCATGTGCTAGCACTTACTTCAGCTTAGAAAAAGGATCACTATAGGCCGCTAGATTCACTATGCTCACCGATCGTGTTTGCGATTGTGTACCGACCCGATTCACTAACCTTGGTGCCGATCAACCTCCGATTCAATCCAATCTGCGCATGCAAATGAGTGAAAATGGCATGCAAATGTAGGAAGGCAGCGATTCTCTAAACATTTTCAGGAACACCGACTTGCCTGGCCGATCAATAAAGAAGCGACTGCTGAGGACCAGTCGCTCCCGTCCCTGCTGACTCTCCTGCCCAAGAAGCCGCCCCGACTCTCCTGCTCTCTGCTCTCCTATGGTCCCCTGAAAATAATGGCCCGACTTTCCTGCCATCTTATGGGTCCTAGACATTTTATTATGTGGATTTTATGACTGTATCTTCAATAAAGCATACATTAGACCAGCTACATTTGCAAAATTACACTCAGAATTTAGGAAGTTGGTTGGTTGGATTGAGAACTTTTCAGCACCTCCTCATGGTGCTGACATGGAGAATAAACTAGAGTCTGCTTGTCTAAAATACTTTTTTAGATCTGCTTGAGAAACAAAATAATACAAATATGTTTGAGTCCATGCACACTCTGATTTTGAGAATTTGTGATTTATGGGAGCATAGTACTCAGAGTGACCACAATTTTTCTATTTATGTGCTATGCATAAATAACAATGACCTTTATGTATCATCGACCTTTTATGTAACATCCTGATATGCTGCCAGTTTCTTGAGAATGAACTTTGTTTTGTTTAAGGAGACAGGAATCTCCTCCTTCATATCACAGAGATCCTTTCTTTGGCTCTTTCACCCAGGCATCATTGCCATTCACGACTAAGTAGGAAAAGATTGTCCACAGAGAATAGTGGTAACACCAAAATTGTATATTCATTTCAGATAGCCCTGTTCATTATCTTTTTTTCCAGTGACAGTGTTTCTGGAGCTCTGGAAGCGACAGCAGGCTGAGCTAGAGTATAACTGGGACACTGCAGAGTTCTTAGAACAGGAAGAACACCCTCGTCCAGAATATGAAGCAAAATGCACTCGTGTAGTAATAAATCCAATCACACAAGTAAGGAACATGTTCTAACTAAATGTGCAGCTAAGAGCAAAGTAGGCTTTTGGGGAGTAATTTTATAAAATCATATTTGCGCATGTGTGGCCTGCAGGGCTGGTGTTAGACATGCTGTGGCCCAGGGCAGAACGTGAGGGCTCCTCAATTCCCCTCCCCAATTTCCCCACCCACCAAATTCCCTCCCTTCCAGAGTTTGGGACTATGATCTGTGTTTTATTGTTTTACTATTAGAATTGTTACTGTTGAAATATTTGCTATGATATTTTATGGGGAAAAAATCTTTTAACTTTTGTTCTTAATCTTTCCTTTTCTATTTTTAATGGAGTTCTCTTGATGAATGTGAATTGTGTATTGTAAACCGCTTGGATCCTTTTAGGCTGTTATGTGGTATATAAAGTTCTTAATAAACATAAACATTTTTCCCTTCTTCTTCCTCCATCCCTCCCTCCCCACCCCAGGTTCACCAAATAAACCCCCCTCCAACATCCATGCCTTCATTTTTAATATCAGCTGTTCCAGGGGCCCCTCTGAGCCGAGACATTCTTCCCTTCTCCCCACCTGGTTCCAAAGCCCCCTCACCTGTAAAAATGTAAGGAGGTCGCCAGAGCAGTAGCAATTCTCTAATGCTGTCTGTAGCCTCCTCAGCGCTATTCCTCTGCCACAGTCTACACAAGCGGAAACAGGAAGTTGCCTCAGAGGGGGCAGGCCACACAAAGGAACAGCGCTGAGGAGGCCACTGACACAGCTAGAGAATCACTGTCACGCCAATGACCTCCTTGCATTTTTACTGGTGAGGGGGGGCCAGGTGGGAAAATGGAAAGGACATCTTGGCCCAAGGGGGCCCCCTGAAGCTGTGAGGTCCAAGGCAACTGCTCTGTTTGCTCACCCACTAGCACTGGTTCAGGTGATGAATTTATATGTCACGAACTTTGAAGAAACATTTTTGCATACTTCTGACTGGTTTAATAAAATTAACATCTGGGTTCATTTTATAGACGATGTATTTTGCATTTGGATGGGAACTCACTTGAATTGGTGAATTTTTTCACATGGTTGAATGGTGTAGATAAGAATTTAAAATTTACCAAGAAATATAGCTTGAGTGAAGCAACATTTCTAGATGTGAAAATTGCTAAAGTGGACCAACAACTCACCACTACAGTATTCTGTAAGCCTACGGACAAGAATACCTACCTGACTTATGACAGTTGTCATCCCCCTAGACTTAAACAGGCCTTACCTATAGGGCAGTTTCTCAGGATAAGACGTATATGCTCAACAAAACAGGAATATATACGTCAAGCCAAGAACTTTATTCAACGGTTCCAAGCAAGTTCTTATCCTGAATGGACTATACAGCAAGCATATCGAAGAGCTCCATATGCTAATCCTTCACTGCTATTACAACCTCAACACCGCCCCCCTTTGGAGAAACAAGTGTGTGTCCTTTCTTATTCTGACAAGGCTTCTCAAGTGGCTCACAGTATTCGCCAGCATTGGCACATGCTCACTATGTGAGGGTCCCTGTGTTACTCGAGACCTAAGAATTTGGCCAACCATCTCACCTCTGTAAGGCATTCAAATAATATGAGTGGAGCCTGGGGGCATCAAGGTCACATGGCATGTCAGAATTGTGCGGTATGTGAGTTACCTTTGAAGGGGGATACCTTCCAACATCCCCACACTGGTAAAATCTACAAACTGAGGGGTTCCATGACTTCTAAATCCATTGGGGTGGTGTACAATCTCATCTGTATTCCTTTTTCTGTCGTTAACATACCTGAAAAAGGATTTATCTTCTTTGTTTACATGCCTAGCTATATTCTCTTCCATCCAGAGTTTGGCATTCCTGACTGATGTTGTATCAGTTCTAGATTTCACCAGATAGGCTTGTTTAGCTTCTTTAGCTTCCGGTCGTTGTTTGTAGGATACAAATGCTCTTTTCTTCTGCTTAACTAGTTCCGAGATCTCCGCTGAGAACCATTGGGGTCTGTTATTTCTCCGTCGTTTACTCACAGTCTTTATGTAGAGGTTGGTTGCTTCCTGTAGGGAAGCAACCAACACTGTCCGTTGTGTCCCGGTTTTGCAGTGTCTCATAGACATAATCTCCCATGCTCTGGAAGTTAGCTCCCTTAAAGTTAAGGACTTTTGTCGATGTATTTGACCTAGTGACTCCCTTCCTGAGGTGAAACCAAACCATGTTGTGGTCACTGGAGGCCAATGCCTCACCTACCGAAACCTTTGTGACACTCTCACCATTGGTGAGCAACAGGTCCAGGATCGCCTGATCCCTGGTGGGCTCCAGTACCATCTGTTTGAGGTGTGAACCTCGTATGGAGGCTAGTAGCCTCCTGCTGCCACTGGTCATAGCGGAAAGTTTGTTCCAGTCTACATCAGGCATATTGAAGTCCCCCAACAGCACAGTGTCTCCATGCAGAGTGATGGTCTCAATGTCTTCGATTAGTTCTTTGTCTATGTTGTCTTGTTGTCTTGGAGGTCTGTATACAACACCAAGATACAGGCATTTGTCGTTGCCTCTGGCAAGGTTCACCCAGAGTGATTCCCCCATATACTTGACATCTATGATCCTGGTAACTTTGATGTCCTCTCTGATATATAGTGCTACCCCTCCTCCGGTTTTGCCTTCTCTGTCTTGACGGAGCAAGTTATACCCTGGTATAGCCATATCCCAGTCATGGGATTCCGAGAACCAGGTTTCCGTTATCGCTACCACATCCAGGTCGGTATTTCTCATTTCTGTTTCCAATTCCAGAATTTTATTGTCCGAACTACGTGCATTAACATACATAGCCTTCCATTCTCTATGTTTGTCCGGTCTACATGGAGATTTTCCCGTTAGAGTTAGTTTGCCCCCCTCACTACTGTCTTTGACGCAGATACTTACCTCAGACTCAAAGATGGAGTTATTTACCTTATGAGGATAAGAGTGGGTCCACTCCCCCAGCTCTCCTAGTTTACAGCCTTCCGGAGTAGGTGAGCCAGACGTAGTTCAAAGACGTTCTTCCCTCTTCTGGTCAGGTGTAGCCCATCTTATCCCTGTAGTTCTGGTCTAAAATTTGACAGCTATAATTTAATGCTAAGAAATGCAAGGTCATGCTTATGGGCTGCAAAAACCCCAGGGATCAGTATAGTCTGGGGAGTGAAGAACTTTTGTAGAAGAGCGGGGCCCATCCCAAGAGCACTCAGTTTATTTATTAGACATCTGTGTGGTACACTGTCAAAGGCTTTGCTAAAATCTAAATACACCACATCTAGTGCACTCCCTCTACCTAATTCTCTGGTCACCCAGTCAAAGAAATTGATCAGATTTGTCTGGCAAGACCTACCTCTAGTGAATCCATGTTGCCTCTGGTCCTGTAATCCAAAGGATTCCAGAAACTTTACCATTCTCTGTTTTAGAAGTGTTTCCATTAATTTGCTTATCACAGAAGTCAGACTTACTGGCCTGTATTTCTCTACTTCTTCCTTACTTCCACTTTTTGTGTAAAGGGACTACATCCGCCTTTCTCCAGTCCTCTGGTACCACTCCTGACTCTAGAGCAGTAGTCTCAAACACACAGCCCGAGGGCCACATGCGGCCCGCCAGGTACTATTTTGAGGCCCTTGGTATGTTTATCATAATCACAAAAGTATAATAAAACATTTTCTTGATCATATGTCTCATTAGCTATAAATTACAATATTATTATTAAGACTTAGCCAAAAGGAAAGATTTATAAACTATGAAGAGTTTTACCTCATGCAAAATTGCCATTTCTTTAATAAGATATTAACTACTTTAATAAGATATTAACTACTTTTTCTGAGGCCCTCCAAGTACAGTCAACCCGGTTTGCGAGTGTTTTGCAAGACGAGCAAAACACTCAACAAACTTATGACTCGTAAACCGAGCATTGACTCGATTTGCGAGCCCCCACCCAACTCGACCCGACCCGACCGCGGGAACCAACAGTATTGCTCCCCCCGAGGCCACCAGCGCTTCTATCGCCTCTTCCCCCCTCCCTCCCCGACTGGCCCTGTCCTTACCCCTGCACCGCCGGTGATAAAAGTGCCTGCCGCCGGTCTGCTGCTGAGCCTTGAGCATCTGCGCATGCTCAAGGCCTTCTGGATCTCACCCTCTCCGATCCAGAAGGCCTTCAGCATGCGCAGATGCTCAAGGCTCAGCAGCAGACACTTTTATCAGCAGCAGGCACTTTTATCACCGGCGGTGCAGGGGTAAGGACAGGGCCAGTCGGGGAGGGAGGAGGAAGAGGCGATAGCGCCGGTGGCCTCGGGTGGAGCATGGGAGTCAGGGTGCGTCTGGCAGGAGTGAGCCAGCACTTGAGAGTCCCAGCAGAGGGGGTAGTGGCATCCGGGGGGAGGAGGGGTAGCGTCCGGGAGCGGCAGAGCCAACAGTGTCCAGTTGGGCTCTGTTGCGGCGGTGGCGGCGTTTGCTTAGCCATCACCACCCGGCAGTGAGAGGCAGCCAACAGCAGCAGAGGAAGAGAATTGGAGGAGCCGCGTGGATGGGTCTGTGGCAGAAGCAGCGGTGGAGGCGTCCCTAATGGTAATTAAGTTTTTGGGGATGTGGAACAAATTATTCAAGTTTCCATTATCTTCTATGGGGAAAGTTGCTTTGATATACGAGTGTTTTGGTTTAAGAGCATGCTTCTGGAACAAATTATGCTCTTAAACCACTACCTACAAATCTAAAATGTGGCCATGCAAAGGGTTTGAGTTTGAGACTACTGTTATAGAGAAACATTGAAAAGGTCAGTCAGCAGAGCCACCAGAACTTCCCTAAGTTCCTTCAGCACCCTTGGATGTACACCATCAGCCCCCATCGCTTTATTTAGCTAGCTCCTCATGAAAACAACCCTCTGAAAACTGATCAGGGTCTACCACTCCATCATCCCTATTCACATTTGTCTTCTGTGGTTCCACTCCCAGATCTTCAGCTGTGAACACAGAACAGAAATATTTGTTAAGCAATTCAGCCTTTTCTTTATCAGCTTCTACATATTCCTCCCCTTCACTTATGAGTCTCACAATTACACTTTTATACTTCTTCCTATCACTGATAAATCTAAAAAATGTCTTGTCTTCCTATTTGAGAATGGACATTTTACCACAGCCGACTTTGGGCGTCTAGCACCATACGTCCAAATCGGACTTAGACATTTTTTTTTATTATGCCCCTCCAAGTATTCAATGCATGAACCATCTTTATTCAAAGGCTTTATAAAATGTTTCATCAGGCTTAGCTTTACATGTAGTGGTGGCAGTATGATTCTATCTCATGCTACCAAAGGTTCATGGATTATATTTTATCCTCTAAGCACCATATATTCCCTCGAAGGCCAATCTTTTTTTGCCCAATGTTTATGTTTGACTCTACTATCCCAAATGCATAAAAAGCAAGGATACCATATCTAAGAAACTAGAGCTGTTGCAATCTATCCAATGCAATTTTCTGAATCAGCACCCCAAATAACCACAGGAACAGGTCAAAAACCCCAGGAACAGATCAAAAACCGAAGACACCAAGAAAAAAAATTATTTTTGTTGGCCTGTGTTATTTAATATACTGTATTTTTAGAACAAGGCAATCCCACAATGTTTTGGCATAGTCTCTGAAAAGAATGAAACAGAATTAGCATCAACCACTAAACTGACTTAAGGAAAGATATTGTTAAAGTTTACAAATGTAAGTGAAAAATTACAGTGCTACATGTGTTTGACTGATAAAGGATGGATAATTGCCTTGTTTAATGAATTGTGCTATTTTCTGCTTATAGCGAGAAGAACACGTTCCTTACACAGCTTGTGGAAAATGTTTCAGGATGGCGGTCTGTACCAGTGCTGTCCTTTTCTGGGTAAAATTGTTTTGATCTGTCTATTATTTAATCTATGGTTTTCTAATCTGAAAATGATGGTAATACAGCAGTTTTAGTAAATGAAGCAGCTTGAAGTGAATGACCTTTTTATGGGTGACAGAAATCATAACCAACAAAGCAGAGGGGAATACCAGCTCAGAAATATAGTAATATTCCAAAAGGAAGTGCAGTTGGGCACAAGTATGAGGGGCTACTGAATAGTTCTTAGCCCAACCAACAAATTTGGGCAGTCTCCATCAAGGGTTATACACTTAGTCCAGTGATTTTGCACTTTTTTCGTTCCATATTTTCCCGACAGAACAAAAAAAAAGTGGAAAATTACTGGACTAAGTGTATAACCCTTGATGGAGACTGCCCCTTATTTGTTGGTTGGGCTGAGAACTTTTCAGCAGTCCCTCATAGATATGGAGATAAACTTTATTGAGAACCTGACATGGCCCTTATCAGATACTTTTCAGCTACCTATCAACTCTCCATCTTCTTCTGTCACCCATTCTTCAGTTCCCTTCTATCTTCAGTCTATATCCCATTACCATATTTTTACCCACTGTAATCATTATTCTCTGCTCATTCATTTCCCTGCCATTTCTTCCCCCCACATACACATGGTGCCACAATTCCCAGCTATTCCCTTACTTTACCCTTCCTGTCCAGCATCTGCTCCCTCTTTCTCCCTTCCCCACCCCCAAAGCCTGAAATCTCCACCCCCACCAGCATCCTCATCTCCCTTCTTTATTTCTTTCTGTCCCTCCTACCATGGTCCAGCATTTCTCTCAGTCTCTTCCCTCCCTCCCTCCATTGTACAACATCCAAAGTCCCTACTATCTCTGTATCCATCTCCCTCCCCCCCTTCTCTCCTCCACCTGCATGTCCAACATGTCTCCCTCTCTCTCATTGTTCACCATCTCTCTGTTACGTCTTCCTTTGCTGCACAGACAGTGAGAATAGAAAGAGAGATTAGGTACAGGGCACATCTCTCCCACCCCCCTCTACTGGCAGCAGCAGGAGGAAGTGGGCATCCATCCTGCCAGGAGTGTCAGGGCGGCTATCAGGGCCTGGTGGCGGCAGCAGGAGTGTTGGGTGGGGCTGACAGGGCCCAGTGATTGCAGCAGTGGCAGGAGGGAGTGGGCATCTCTCCTGCCAATATTGAGTCAGTATGTTGGGGGGATCTGGGCAACAGCATGCAAGGGGGAGAGGTCTCACCTTTCTGCTGCTCTCCCTGCCTGTAAATCAGGTGAGACGGCAGGACTTGGGAAGACCTGTGGCTCAGTTGATTGGGGCAGGGAGAGCAGCTTTGACAGGAGGGAGGAGCTGTGCTTAGCAATTGCTCTTCTGAGCAATTGCTAGGCACAGCTCCCCCCGCTCTTTACCTGAAATTCTCCGCACAAATAGCGTGTGTATAATTTGCATGCTATTATGCTGAGAATCCCCCGTCAAATACATCACTCCCACTATGGGACTCATCGGATTTTACCGGCGAATTTTGAGAATCTTCCTCTCAGTCTGCTATTTGGTTATCTAGTTAATTTAGGGCAGATAAAATGCTGCCCTAAATTAACTATCCAGAAAGGTTCCAGTTCTTTCTACTTTATATGGATTGTCAGCACAGGGCCAGATAGTGGCACAGAATATCTGAAAATTTATTGACCATCACAGATGTCATTTAAAAAAAAAACAAAAAAAAAAACAATAACACTGACTGTGGTAGCTGAATATTGACTCTTGAACCAAATGTTATGGCTAAGTGGAATAAATGTGATATTAAGTTAAGGGGGGAATTCATCAAACAGAGTTAAGACCTTAACTTGCACTAATCCCTAAATTCTGTATTAGCTGCACGGGGCAAAAAGAATCCCGGGGAACTCACAGGGTGCAAGGATCCCACAGGGACCCCCCTGGATCATGGGGATCTCCCTGGGGTCACTAGGATTGTGCTGAGATGGAGGCACCTCGAGGGGCTCAAGTTACCTCAGTAGTGCGCTTCCTTTTCCTGCCCTCCAGCTGCATTCAACTCTTTCACAAAGCAGCGTGCAGCGCTCCCAGCACTCCACCCACAGCCAACCCTGAAGCCTTCCCTCCATTGTCAGAAGAAAGTGCGGCTGGAAGGCAGGAAGCCAACATGGATGACTCTAATACAGTCTCGTGGGAGGGAGCACGGAAGTAGTTGGACCACAGAAAGGATGGATCGAGCAAGCAAGCGAGCACATGGGTGCATTGGGCCAAGGGGGGCATGAACTTGGGATAAAGGAAGGAGCGCGTTGGGACATGGAAGGGACATGAGCTTGGGACAAAGGCTGGAGCGAAGAGTGCACAAAATTGGGACACAAAAGGGAGGGAGGAAGAGTGTTTGGACACAGAAGGAAGGGAGG
Source organism: Geotrypetes seraphini (assembly GCF_902459505.1). Classification (NCBI taxonomy): domain Eukaryota; kingdom Metazoa; phylum Chordata; class Amphibia; order Gymnophiona; family Dermophiidae; genus Geotrypetes; species Geotrypetes seraphini. The sequence continues at coordinate 65,888,449 of NC_047092.1, forward strand.
GGGTATGAACTTGGGGCACTGAAGGGAGAGGAAGGGGGCACGAACTTGGAACATAGGATGGAGGGAGGGAGGGAAAGAGATAATGGAGTGAGGGAGGGAATAGAAAGGGAGAATTGTTGGGCATGGGTGTGTCAGTGAGAGTGAGAGGGAAAAAGAGATTATGCACATGAGGAATGGGAGAAAGAGGAAAATTGTTGGGCATAGGGAGGGAGAGGAGTGAGGTAGAGATGCATGGGGAAGAGAAAGATGAGAGGGAGAAATGTTGGATATGGTGGTGAAGAGGGAACAGTGGGACAGATTGAAAGGAATGCAAGAGAGAGGAATGTTGGAAACGGTGATGGAGGGAATGGAGGGAGACATGTGGCATGGTGCTGGAGAGGAGTGATAGAAGGAGAAATGTTGGGCATGGGGCTGGTGGCAAGAGACGAAAGATGTTGCACATGATCCAGGGGATGAGAGAGGGAGAAATGTTGGATGTGGCAGTAGAGGGGATGGGAGAGATGCACCCTGGATCCTTCTCTGTCATTCCCCACTCCCTTTGCAGCAAGGGAGGGAATGAGAGAAAGAGAGATGATGAACAGTGAAAGAGAGAGGGAGACGTGTTGCACAAGAGAGGTCTGCTGTTTGCCAGGGGCCAGGATCCGGGATGTAACCGCTTGCCTGGACAGACTCATCAAGCCCCGTGACCACTTCCCCATGATTCTCATCCACGTCGGAACCAACGACACTGCCAGAAGCACCCCGGAGAGCATACCTGAAGACTTCAGAGCCCTGGGTGAGAAGCTGAGGAGGATGGATGTGCAGGTGGTCTTCTCCTCGATCCTCCCAGTAAGGGGCAGGGAGGATCGCATCCAGAGGGAAAACTACTGGCTGCAGGGATGGTGCAAGGAGATGAACTTTGGGTTCTTGCACCATGGAGAGGCATTGCAAGGATTACAGGGACCAGACCGGGTTACACCTGACCAGAAGAGGGAAGAACGTCCTTGGACACCGTCTAGCCCGCCTACTACACAGGGCTTTAAACTAGGTAAGTTGGGGGAGGGTACGGGCACAAACAACCTACTGGCGAGCTAAGCTGCCATTACTTTTTTGAGACTAAGGTAAGTAAACACCGATCTGGGTCAGGGGAGAGTATACACACTTTCGAGTCTGGGGTTGGCTCACATTATAATTCTGTGTCACATTGTAATTCTGGGTCTAATGGGAGTACACATTGTAATTCTGGGTCCAGCGAGAGAAAACACATTGCAAATTGTACTAAAGGAGTTCAAGTAGCCTAAGCGGGAATACCCCCACAGGGTACACACATTTCCGAGTCTGGGATAGGAACACACTGTAGTTCTGGGTCTGGGGAGTCCGGGATAGGTGCACGTTGTAACTCTGGGTCTAGGGAAAGTACAAAACATGCGAATAATGCTAAAGGTGTCCAAGTAGCTCAAGCGGGAACATCCCCACTGAGACGTAACAAACATACAACATGGAGGGCTATGTACGTAAACGCCCACAGTCTGGGAAATAAGATCCTGGAATTAGAAACACAAATGAGGAATGCCACCCTGGATGTGGTGGCGATATCTGAGACCTGGCTCATGGACTCCCACGGGTGGGACATGGTCATACCGGGTTACAACTTGCTTCGCCGGGACACAGAGGGCAAAATGGGAGGAGGTGTAGCATTATATACTAAAGATGACATTAAGGTCACCAGAATCACAGATGTCCACTACACTGGGGAATCCCTTTGGGTAAATTTGGCCAGAGGGAAGGACAAATGCCTGTATCTTGGCGTAATATACAGACCCCCAAGACAACAGGATGACCTAGATATGGAATTAATTGGAGATATAGAGAATATCACCATGCGTGGGGACACAATATTGTTAGGTGACTTCAACATGCCTGATGTGGATTGGGATACGCTTTCCTCTGCTTCCAGCAGCAGCAGGAGGCTATTAAACTCTATGAAAGGAGCAAGACTCAGGCAACTGGTGTTGGAACCAACAGGGATCAGGCAATACTGGACCTGATACTTACCAATGGAGAAAGTGTCACAGAGGTCTCGGTGGGCGACACATTGGCCTCCAGTGACCACAACATGGTATGGTTCAATCTCAGGAAAGGTTTCACTAAATCTACCACAATGACCAAGGTCCTCAAATTCAAGGACACAAACTTCAAAGAAATGGGAGACTTCGTTCACCAGGCGCTACAAAGCCAAGCAGAAACCGATAACGTGGAAGAAATGTGGTCGACTTTGAAAGCCACCATACAAGAAGCAACAAACCGCTATGTTAAATCAGTAAGTAAACGGCGAAGGAACAATAAGCCACAGTGGTTCTCTGCAGAGATTTCGGACCTCATCAAGGAGAAGAAAAAAGCATTCATCTCTTACAAACAATCAGGGAAACAGGACTCTAGGGAAGTCTATCTGGTCAAGTCAAAAGCCATCAAAACAGCAGTTAGGGAGGCCAAATTCCGCATGGAGGAGTCTCTAGCGAAGAACATCCAGAAAGGAGATAAATCCTTCTTCAGGTATATCAGTGACAGAAATAAGAACTCAGGCGGGGTAGTACGTCTTAGGAAACCCGACGGAGACTATGTAGAAGCGGACTCGGAAAAAGCCCAACTGTTAAATGAATACTTCTGCTCAGTCTTCACCCGCGGGGCGCCAGGACTCGGCCCTCAGCTACAGACAAGGGTTGACGCAGATGACCCGTTTAGTAATTTCGAGTTTACACCCAGCGGTGTCTACTGCGAGCTGTCAAAGCTTAAGGTTAACAAGGCAATGGGGCCTGACAACCTACATCCCAGGGTGCTCAGGGAGTTGTGTGATGTCTTGGTGGAACCGCTATCCGCGCTCTTCAATCTCTCCCTTAGTACGGGTAACGTCCCATTGGACTGGAAGACAGCTAACGTCATTCCATTCCACAAGAAAGGCTCCAAGATGGAGACAGCAAACCACAGACCGGTGAGTCTCACATCAATAGTGTGCAAACTAATGGAAACTCTAATCAAACACCAATTGGATACGATCCTGAACGAGGAGAATCTACGGGATCCCCGTCAACATGGATTTACTAAGGGGAGATCCTGCCAATCCAATCTGATCAGCTTCTTTGACTGGGTGACGAGGTAATCAGTGGAGTGCTGCAGGGCTCGGTCATACCGGGTTACAACTTGCTTCGCCGAGACAGGGAGGGTAAATTGGGAGGAGGGGTAGCACTCTATACCAAAGATGACATTAAAGTCACCAGAATCGCAGATGTCAGGTACACAGGGGAATCCCTTTGGGTGAATCTGGCTAGGGGGAAGGACAAATGCCTGTATCTTGGTGTAGTATACAGACCCCCAAGACAGCACGAGGACCTGGATATGGAATTAATCGAGGATATAGAGAATATCACCTTGCGTGGGGACACTGTATTGTTAGGTGACTTCAATATGCCTGATGTGGACTGGACCACACTTTCCTCTGCGACCAACAGCAGCAGGAGGCTATTAAACTCTATTCAGGGAGCACGACTCAGGCAACTGGTATTGGAGCCAACAAGGGATCGGGCAATACTGGACCTGATACTTACCAATGGAGAAAGTGTCACAGAGGTCTCGGTGGGTGACATGTTGGCCTCCAGGGACCACAACATGGTATGGTTCAATCTCAGGAAAGGTTTCACAAAATCTAACACATTAACCAAGGTCTTCAGTTTCAAGGACGCCAACTTCGAGGGCATGGGGGATTTCATCCATCAGACGCTGCATAACCGAGCAGAAACAGATAATGTAGAAGTATTGTGGTCAACTTTAAAAGCTACCATACAAGAAGCAACCAACCGCTTTATTAAATTGGTAAGTAAACGGCGAAGAAACAATAAGCCACAGTGGTTCTCTGCAGAGATCTGAGACCTCATAAAAGAAAAGAAAAGAGCGTTCATCTCTTATAAACAATCAGGGAAGCAGGACTCTAGAGAAGACTATCTGGCCAAGTCAAGAGCAGTCAAAACAAAGGTCAAAGAGGCCAAATTTCGAATGTAGGAGAATCTAGCGAAGAACATCAAGAAGGGTAATAAACCCCTCTTCAGGTATATTAGTGACAGAAACAGAAACACAGGCGGGATAGTACGCCTTAGGAAACCAGACGGGAACTATGTAAAATCGGACTCCGAAAAGGCTAAACTATTAAATGAATACTTCTGCTCAGTCTTCACCCGTGAGGCGCCGGGATCCGACCCTCTGCTGCAGAAAAGGGATAGTTCGGCAGACCCATTTCGAAATTTCGAGTTTACACCCAGCACTGTCCACTTTGAACTATCTAATCTCAAGGTTAACAAAGCAATGGGGTCAGACAACCTACACCCCAGGGTACTCAGGGAATTATGTGACGTCTTGGTGGAAGCGCTATCCGCGCTCTTCAATCTCTCCCTTAGTACAGGTAAAGTCCCATTGGACTGGAAAACGGCTAATGTCATTCCACTCCACAAAAAAGGATGCAGGACGGAGGCTGCTAACTACAGACCGGTGAGTCTCACATCAGTAGTGTGCAAGCTAATGGAAACTCTAATCAAACGCCAATCAAACGATCATGAACGAGGAAAATCTACGAGATACGCGTCAACATGGAATTACTAAGGGGAGGTCCTGCCAATCTAACCTAATCAGCTTCTTTGACTGGGTGACAGGGAAGCTGGATGTTGGGGAGTCCCTAGACATCGTATACTTGGACTTCAGCAAAGCATTCGATAGCGTACCAAACCGCAGGTTGTTGAACAAGATGAGCTCTATAGGATTAGGAGACACGTTGACAGCATGGGTTAGGGACTGGCTTGGAGGTAGGCTTCAGAGGGTGGTGGTAAACGGCACCCCCTCCGAAATGATGGAGGTGATCAGTGGAGTGCCGCAGGGCTTGGTCTTGGGCCCGATCCTATTCAACATCTTCATAAGGGACTTGGCTGAGGGACTTCAAGGTAAAATAGCGCTATTCGCCAATGATGCAAAACTATGCAATGTAGTAGACAGGAACACGTCAGACCAAAGCACAGGGCCGGACGGAAACTCAATGCCCGACAGTATGGTGCACGACCTACTCCTACTGGAGCACTGGTCCAGGACCTGGCAACTCAGTTTCAATGCCGAAAAATGTAAAGTCATGCACCTTGGCAGCCAAAATCCATGCAAGACTTACACCTTTAATGGTAAAATCCTACAAAGGACTGAAGCAGAACTTGACTTAGGGGTGATCATCAGTGAGGACATGAAGACTGCCAAGCAAGTGGAGAAAGCTTCATCTAAGGCTAGACAAATCATAGGTTGTATATGGGGTTTCGTCAGCCGGAAGCCCGAAGTCATTATGCCATTGTATAGATCCATGGTGAGACCCCATCTGGAGTACTGTGTACAATTTTGGAGGCCACCTTACCGCAAGGATGTGCTGAGACTTGAATCGGTCCAGCGAATGGCCACCCGGATGGTCTCGGGACTCAAGGATCTCCCGTACGAGGAAAGGCTGAAAAAATTGCAGCTATACTCACTTGAGGAACGCAGAGAGAGGGGAGACATGATCGAGACGTTCAAATATCTCACGGGCCGTATCGAGGTGGAAGAAGAGATCTTCTTTTTCAAAGGCCCCACGGCAACAAGAGGGAATCCGTGGAAAATCAGGGGTGGGAAACTACACGGTGACACCAGGAAATACTTCTTCACTGAGAGGGTGGTTGATCACTGGAATGATCTTCCACTGCAGGTGGTCGAGGCCAGCAGCATGCCTGATTTTAAGTCAAAATGGGATCGTCACGTAGGATCTCTTCACAGAGAAAGGTAGGGGAGGGTTATTGGGGTGGGCAGACTTAGTGGGCCGTGGCCCTTATCTGCCATCTATTTCTATGTTTCTATGTTTCTAACATCTTTATAAGAGACTTGGCAGAAGGGCTACGAGGTAAAATAACATTATTCGCCGATGACACCAAACTAAGCAATGTAGTGGGCAAAAGCACAATAGACATAAATTCAATGTCCGACAACATGATGCATGACCTACTCCTACTGGAGCGCTGGTCTAGGTCCTGGCAACTCAGCTTCAATGCCAAAAAATGCAAAGTCATGCCAAAATCCATGCAAGACTTACACCCTTAATGGCGAGATCCTAACAAGAACTGAAGCAGAACGAGACTTAGGGGTGATCGTCAGTGAGAACATGAAGACTGCCAATCAAGTGGAGCAAGCTTCATCCAAGGCAAGGCAAATCATAGGTTCATCCGGATGGTCTCGGGACTCAAGGATCTCCCGTACGAGGAACGGCTGGATAAGTTGCAGCTGTACTCACTCAAGGAACGCAGAGAGAGGGGTGACATGATCGAGACATTCAAGTATCTCACGGGCCGCATCGAGGTGGAAGAAGATATCTTCTTTTTCAAGGGTCCCGCGGCAACAAGGGGGCATCCATGGAAAATCAGGGGCGGGACACCAGGAAATTCTTTTTCACTGAAAGGGTGGTTGATCGCTGGAATAGTCTTCCACTTCAGGTTATTGAGGCCAGCAGCGTGCCTGATTTTAAGGCCAAATGGGATAGACACGTGGGATCTATTCACAGAGAAAGGTAGGGGAGGGTCATTGGGGTGGGCAGACTAGATGGGCCATGGCCCTTATCTGCCGTCTATTTCTATGTTTCTATGGGGTTGGAGGAGAGAGGAAGAAATGCTGTGCAGGTGTGGGGAGGGGAAAAAGAGGGAGAATGAACCAGGATAGAAGGGAGTGAGGATGCTGTTCAATGGAAGGAAGGGAAGAGAGAAATGCTGGACCATGGTAAGAGGAACCAATCACATACTTAGGCATCACTGGGTGTCCTAGAGGTAGGTGCCGGTACATTAGGTGTCTGTTCTCTGTTCCAGACCTACTTTTCAGATAGATGATGTTACACATCAGAGGATGCCTCGACTTAGGTGTCACTAGGCGATGCTCTGAGTTTTGCAAGGAATTCTTGTTTAATTTTTTTTAATGTATCAGTTAACTTCAGTGGTCCTGTCAGTTACCATGCCTTTTAAGCTAATTAACATAATTTGGGTTGCATGCAGATTGTAGTTAGGCATCACTAGGCATCCACAACCAGGCACCTAATCTCGATGCCCTTTAAAGAATCTGGCCGTCTGTGCAGAACAGCCTTTATGGAATAATAGCTTAGTGCACATTTCACACCTAACTTGGGTATATTCTTATATCATCGCAACTGAATTCTGGGAATTCCCCTGACCATGCCCCCTTTGGAGTTGTGTGCTATGAAATTTAGGTGTTCAAATTAAACTAAAGGCTGTCAATTCGACTGGGATATCATTAAATTTCACCAACACAGCTCGTTAATTTTGTGCTGGGAGCCTCAACCCTGAAGAAAAGTATTGTCAGTGGAGGCGCTCCCATGATTTACTTATAAGATAAGTTTTCCTACTAAATATTAAGTATTAAATCACTATGGGTGTTTAAGCAAAAAATATATATATATAAAAGGATCTGGTGAAGAAAGTGGCTTGTGCGATTCTTATATCAAATGCATGTAAAGAAATGAGAGCCTACTGAGAATTCTATGCATTCAAAAAAATTTGGGGGTATAAATGATCGTTTACATACATGGTTATAAAATTGATATAAAAGATACTATTGACTGGGTTGTGGTTGTTGAAATGAAATTTAGGTGTGTATGTTATAGAAAAGGGTGTAGAGCAGATCCCGATATAGGAGGGGCCTTAAGCGTTTGGGCCAATCAGGCCCTAGGATCCTGTGGGTTGGGCAGTGGAGGGGCAGACCCGCCTCATTTGGACAGATGGTGCAAGGAGCCATCCGGCCAATTTGCAGGTAAGCCCAAGGGGGGTTCCGGAGTGGGGGATTTCGTTAGGGGGGTACGGTAGGAGGGGTTGGGCACCCTCCTGCCGGTGATCATAGGGGGGGCTGTTGGGGGATCCGGCAGGAGGAGTTCGGTACCCCCCTGCCGGTGATTTTCGGGGGGGGGGCCGTTGAAAGGTCCAGCAGGAGAAGTTGGGCACCCTCCTGCTGTGATCATCAGGGGGGGCGGGTTCTGTTGACAGGAAATGTTGAGCAACTTCCTGCCGGCGATCATGGATTTTGTTGGCAGGAGTGGATGGGCACTCTCCTGCCGCGATCGTCGGGGGGGTTGGGAAGGGGAGACTGGCGGCCCTAGCCGCGGCCGCTATATTAATTGCGACAGGGAGATCCTTGCCGCGATTAGGTATAGCAGCCGTGTCTACTTACCATGTAGGCCAGCATTTTGCAAGCCTACATTGTAAGCGTCTCCCGCTCTGCTAGGGAGACGCGTAGGACCGCCTAGGTTCACTTAAGGCTACCGCCTAGCCTTAGGCGAGCTTAGGCGGGCTTGTAGGCCTCTCTAGGCTCCCTGGAGGCACCTTCAATATAGGCGGCCTGCCTGGGGAGCATTTTGTTTTAGAAAACATGCCTCCCGATTGGCTGATTAGACAGCTGTAGGACGTCTACAGCTGCCTACAATCGGTAGCACTTTGCAGAATCAGGGCCATAATACTTAAATACTGCCAGTCAAGTGCTTGTTAATACCAATTATTGATTGATAGGGTTCCTTTTATCAAGCAGTGGTAGAGCATTTTACTAAGGGTCGGTAAGGTATATGCTCCGATGCTCATTCAATTCCTATGAGCATTGGAACATTTACCTCGCTGGCCCGCAGTAAAACACTCTATCGCTGCTTGATAAAAGGAGCTGCTAGTTAGTTTACACACCAACTTTGGTGGCTTGCCTCTGGAACCCCTACATACTTAAAGGGGTAAAGGCATACATATTGTTGAATACCCACAGTAAGGACTTTGCTTAATGTCCTCATTATGGGTCATCTCCCCTTACTCAACTGAATTCTTAAAAGCCATCTGGGTAACAGTAAAGACATTTCATCCCAGAGGTAGAAAAAGAATTCTAAATATTAACTTGAACACTGAAATTTCTTTGGGATGAAAGGAATTGTGTAGTTTATCACTGTTATAGTTAATAATTAATTTAATGGAAAAATTGCATATGGTGTAGTATATATATATATATATATATATATATACATGCAGTTATTTTTGTTATATTTTTCAGATTCTATTGATTATTGCCTCAGTAGTTGGAATTATTGTGTATCGACTCTCCGTATTCTTTGTATTTTCTGCAAATTTGCCACGGCATATAAATGGGACAGAAGCAATCCAGAAGTACTTGACTCCACAAACAGCCACTTCAATCTCTGCTTCTTTCATTAGCTTTGTAATTATCATGATTCTGAACATGGTGTATGAACGCGTGGCAATTCTAATTACTGACTTTGGTAAGATTATTTTGTGCATTAATAAAATTACATCTTAGAAGGGATGAAGCAGAATAGATCTTAGATAGACTCAGGAGTAACCTCCGAGAATACTTTTTCACAGAAAAGGTGGTGAATGCATGGAACAGCCTCTCAGTAGAGGTGATAGAGATAAAAACTGTATTTGAATTTAAGAGAACTTGGATCATGTACATTGGATCTGTAAGGGAGAGGAAGGGATAGTAGATGGGATGGATAGGCAGACTAGATGGGCCATATGGTCTTTATCTGCTTTCATTTTTATATGGGGTCCTTTTACTAAGGCACACTAACCAATTTAGCACGCACTAAAGATTAGCGCATGCTAAATGCTAAGGAACCCATTATATTCTATGGGCGCCTTAGCATTTAGCGTGTGTTAAATCAGTTATCGTGCCTTAGTAAAAGGACCCCTATGTTTCTATTTTTCAAACTTAAGTTCAAATTTGAATCAGACCACAAGTGTGAAAAAAAAGTTTTGATGTCAGCCAAATCATTTATACTAATTAATAAGCAATGTTGCAAATCCATAAAGAAAGATGACAGAATTCATCATGATTATGGGCTCCTTTATCAAGCCGCGCTAATGGTTTAACGCGCATAATAGCGTGCGTTAAACTGCCGGCCGCACTAGCCGCTACCGCCTCCTCTTGAGCAGGCAGTAATTTTTGGCCAACGCTGGGGTTAGCATGTGATGAAACGTCGCACGCGTTAACCCCGCTAGCGCGGCTTGATAAAAGGAGCCCTATCTCTCACTAATTCAAGGTGCCAAGGACCAGAATAGGATTCACTGGTCTGGATCTATAATAAATAAGCTAGATTGCACTAGCATAATTTTCTTCAGTGTTCTGCCAGACGCATTCAGTGACTGTGGCTGGCCATCTAAGTCATACTCTTCACTATTCACTTTCCTCCATTATTTGAGCAATAGTATTCAGTATTGACATTGCTCCTGAAATGAATCAAAGAGGGAAAAAAGGAAAAAAAAAAAATTTCAAGTGATGCAAGAAACTATACTAAACACCAAGGAAAAAAGGTCTAGGTGTCATCATTGACAATGTGTGCAGCAGCAGTTAAGAAAACAAATAGAATTGTTAGGAATTATTAGGAAAGGAATGGAGGACAAAATTGCACCTCAAATATGGTGTGCAATTCTGGTCACTGCAGCTCAAAAAGAATTAGAAAAGGTACAGAGAAGGGCAACCGAAATGAAAGAGAGAGGAATGGCTTCCATATAAGGAAATGCCAAAGTGGCCTGGGTTCAGCAGAGGGGAGATATGATAGAGGTCTAGTGACCTGGATTGGTCACCTTGAGGATGGGCTAGTGGGCTAGATGGACCATTGATCTGACCCAGTAAGGCTAGTCTTATGTTCTTAATCTTGAGTAAACTAGAACAGGTAGATGTAAATTGTTTGTTTACTATTTTTGAAAGTGAAAATACTAGATAGCATGAAATAAATCTGCTATCTAGTATAAACTACATATAAACAAATCTGAGAAAATATATCTTCATTAAATGTTTAATTAATCTCTGGAATTCATTACCAGAGAATGTGGTAAAAGCTGTTAGCATAGCAGGGTTAAAAAAAAGGTTTGGACACATTTCTAAAAGAAAAGTCCATAAACCATTATTAAGGTGGACTTGGGAAAATCCATTGTTTATTCCTGGGATAAGAGGTATGAAATCTGTTTTACTTTTTGGGAATCTGCCAGGTATTTGTGACCTGGATGCTAATGCTCAAAGGTCCAGTGTTAAAGTATTTTCACCTGAAAAGTTCATATTTAAGAGTAGAAGAACTGTGCCAATGCAAGTCAAGTTCCTTCTTCCAAAGGCACAGTAGCAGTGGCGTACCTAGGGTATGTGGCACCTGGGGCCCATCATTTTTTGACACCACCCCCCCCCCCCCCCCCCCCATGTAAAAATTTTTTTTTTTTTTTTTTTTGCAATAACCATGAAATGGAATAAATGGTCAGAATAGAAACAGGCAGTGAAAATTTTCTTTTATTGAACCTCATATATGTAACCATTATTCCAAACATAACATAACATAAATTATGTCTAAATTGTCATGACATTAGAAGTACATATGGAGTAGTTGCAGGTGATGCTTGGGACAGTTCTGATTGTGTTAGTTCGGTTTTATGTGTTTTTTGAATAGAAGGGTTTTTATTTCTTTTTGAAGGTTTTGCAGTCTGTGGTTGATATCAATTGGTTGTAGAGTTGGGGGTCGAGTGTTGCAGCTCGAATGGCTAGGAGGTTGTCGAACAGTTTTTTTCTTTTGACGTTTTTGGTTGGAGGGTGTGTGAATGGTGCACAAGTTCTCCTATGTCTGTTTGAAGTGGATTGAATTATTTAGCTGAAGAAATTAGTTACCCCCCCATTCCACACACATTAATTCTCTTCCATTTTTGTTCCCATTATAAAAAACACTGATAAGTTCCCAGAAAAAAAATACATTAAAATAAGAAGTGAAAACAAAGGCCCCTACAGATGAGAACATAACATAAGAATAGCCTAACTGGGTCAGACCAATGGTCCATCATGCCCAGTAGCCCATTCTCATGGTAGCCAATCCAGGACACTAATACCTGGTCAAAACCCAAAGAGTAGCAACATTCCATGCTACCGATCCAGGGCAAGCAGACACTTCCCCCATGTCTTAATAACAGATTATGGACTTTTCCTCCAGGAATTTGTCCAAATCTTTCTTAAAACCAGCTACACTATCTGCTTTTACCATAACTTCTGGCCACTTCATTTTTAAGTTTAGATCTTTCCTTTCAAACAGAGACCTTGCTAGATGTCAAATACAGCACAAGGTAACTTCACATGGACTTAGCTGTGCAGGAAATGTGAATCTCCTCATACACCCACCATATAGTGCAAAAATGTGCAAAGGTCTGTTTTTTTCTTTCAATCACTACATAGCCTAATGCCACACAAGCAGCGCTGTTACAAACATATTCTGTAGGTCAATGCTAAGGATAACAAAGTTTCCTTCCTTGGACCAGAAGGAGATAAACCACTGGAAGAGATCCCAAAACAACACCCAAAGACCCACTCAGTGTGTGAATCAGTTGAGTGGAGTGGACTAACTGGGGGGTGGAAATGGGCCCGGAGTTTGCTCAGCAGAATTTCCCAGACCACCTCTTCCTCTCAACACATTGACACGCTGCCACCATCACCACTAGGAACACCTCACTGGGTAGGCCAGCTATGCTATAAACTTTATAAAACACATTATTATATTTTCTTATAAAGCACATATTTTAACTGACCTCTCTGACATCCTCAGCCTTTCCATTCACAAAAATAGAAGGAAGAAAAGTTCCCATTTCCTGCTGTCTCATGTCCCCGGCCTATACAATATTTTTTTTCTGCAGACCCTTCAAAAGTCTGACCAAATCCTCGTTTCACTTGCATTATAAAGTACTGAGGATGCCATCTCTCCCCAATCCCAGGTCCTAAAGTCTAAGACAGTAGCGCAAACTAATGCTGCCAGATACAGGAAAAAAAAATTTTGATTCGATTCAGCCCTATTGAATTGGTTTTTCAATTCGATTTTCCTGCCCAGTTGGGTGATTTTTTTCAAAACTCCTGGTGGGTTTTATAGCTTTTTCACCCCCTTTGGCTTCTCCTAACCACACTGGCGCTGTGGTGTAAATAAAATAAAGAAACAAAAAGGACTTTTCCTCTTTCTGTTAAATCCTAGCTCACGTTTGCAGTCCAACACCAGCTCTGGCAGGATACACATTTCAAATCTGACATGTTATAATCACAAAACAGAAAATAAAATTAATTTTTCTACCTTTTGTTGTCTGGTTATATTTCAAATCTTGTTGGTCCAAGGCTCTGGTTTTCTTCTGATAACTTGCTTGCCAGGGTCTCCTTCTTTCTGCATGCTAACCATCCATCTGCCAACTCTGTCCTCCCTTTCCATTTCCCTTCCCTTCCCAGGAAGTCTGGTATCTTTCCTTTTTTTCATCTCCCTCCACAGATCCACCTTTTCTTAAATACCCTTTCATCCGGCATCTCTCCCTCCTTCCCCACCATCCCAGAGTCCACCATCTCTCCCTTTCTTTTCCTAATTACCCTCCTATCCAGTATCTCTATCACTCCTCCACACCATCCCTTGTGTCCAATTTCTCTCCCTTTCTGTTCCTTCCCTCCCTAAATCCCATGGTCCATCATCTCTCTCCCTCTCCTCTATTTTCAGACCCATTATTTCTTCCCCCCCCCAAAGTTTGGCATATGCATGTCTCTTTGAACACCCCCTTCCCTCCGTGTACGTCTAAATCATGGTCCCCCCCCAAAGGCCTGTCCCCCCTTAAAGGTCTGCCTGTCCCACCTTGAAGGCCTGTCCCTTCCCCTTGTAGGCCTGTCCCCCCCTTGAAGGCCTGCCTGCCTGTCCCCCCCTTGAAGGTCTGCACCCCCCGAAGGCCTGCACCCCCCCGAAGGCCTGTCCCCCACTTGAAGGCCTGTCCCACCCCCTTGTAGCTTCTCCCCCCCCCCTTGTAGGCCTGTCCCCCCTTGAAGGCCTGCCTGCCTGCCTTTCCTCCCTTGAAGGCCTGCACCCCCTTGAAGGCCTGCACCACTCCCCTCGAAGGCCTGCACTCCCTTGAAGGTCTGCACCCCCCCCCCCGAAGGCCTGTCCCCCACTTGAAGGCTTGTACCACCCCCTTGTAGCTTCTCCCCCCCTTGTAGGCCTGTCCCCCCCCTTGAAGGCCTGCCTGCCTGCCTTTCCCCCCCTTGAAGGCCTGCACCCCCTTGAAGGACTGCACCCCCCCCCGAAGTCCTGCACTCCATTGAAGGTCTGCACCCCCCCGAAGGCCTGTCCCCCCCTTGAAGGCCTGTCCCACCCCCTTGTAGGCCTGTCCCCCCCCCTTGTAGGCCTGTCCCCCCTTTAAGGCCTGCCTGCCTGCCTTTCCCCCCCTTGAAGGCCTGTCTCCCCCTTGAACGCCTGCACCCCCCTTGAAGGCCTGCACCCCCCCTTGAAGGCCTGTCCCCCCCCCTTGTAGGCCTGTCCCCCCCTTGAAGGCCTGCCTGCCTTTCCCCCCTTGAAGGCCTGTTCCCCCCCTTGAAGGTCTGCACCCCTCCAAAGGCCTACACCCCCCCGAAGGCCTGCACCCCCCCGAAGGCCTGTCCCCCACTTGAAGGCCTGTCCCACCCCCTTGTAGCTTCTCCCCCCCCCTTGTAGGCCTGTCCCCCCTTGAAGGCCTGCCTGCCTGCCTTTCCCCCCTTGAAGGCCTGCACCCCCTTGAAGGCCTGCACCACTCCCCTCGAAGGCCTGCACTCCCTTGAAGGTCTGCACCCCCCCCCCCGAAGGCCTGTCCCCCACTTGAAGGCTTGTACCACCCCCTTGTAGCTTCTCCCCCCCTTGTAGGCCTGTCCCCCCCTTGAAGGCCTGCCTGCCTGCCTTTCCCCCCCTTGAAGGCCTGCACCCCCTTGAAGGACTGCACCCCCCCCCGAAGTCCTGCACTCCCTTGAAGGTCTGCACCCCCCCGAAGGCCTGTCCCCCCCTTGAAGGCCTGTCCCACCCCCTTGTAGGCCTGTCCCCCCCCCCTTGTAGGCCTGTCCCCCCTTTAAGGCCTGCCTGCCTGCCTTTCCCCCCCTTGAAGGCCTGTCTCCCCCTTGAAGGCCTGCACCCCCCTTGAAGGCCTGCACCCCCCCTTGAAGGCCTGTCCCCCCCCCCTTGTAGGCCTGTCCCCCCCTTGAAGGCCTGCCTGCCTTTCCCCCCTTGAAGGCCTGTTCCCCCCCTTGAAGGTCTGCACCCCTCCAAAGGCCTACACCCCCCCGAAGGCCTGCACCCCCCTGAAGGCCTGCACCCCCCTTGAAGGCCTGTCCCTTCCCCTTGAAGGTCTGCACCCCCCCCGAAGGCCTGTCCCCCCTTGAAGGCCTGCCTGCCTGCCTGTCACCCCCCTCCCCCTTGAAAGCCTGCTTGCCTGCCCGCCCGCCCCACCCTGAAGGCCTGATGCCCCGACCCACCCCGAAGGACCGCTCGCCCCCCTGGCCTCCCCGCACCACCTATGAAGCAGCCGCAGCAGGATCGCGAAGTCAGCGTCAGCGATCCCTGCGCTGCTTCCTGCGCCATGGTCCCGCCCCTCCTCTGACGTCAGAGGAGGGGCGGGATCGCGGCGCAGGAAGCAGCGCAGGGATGCTGACGCTGACTTCGCGATCCTGCTGCGGGCTGCTTCACAGGTGGTGCAGGAAGGTCAGTGGGGCGAGCGGTCCTTCGGGGGTGGCGGGGGACTGAACGGCAAGGCCGGGAACACCCCCTTAGGGCTGGCACCCGGGGCGGCCCGCCCCCCCCCCCCCCCCCCCCCGCTCCCCCCTAGGTACGCCACTGCACAGTAGAATGCTGTCACACCATCTTAAAATAGAGACTATGTAGCATTTTGGATATTGATGATTCCTGACAAGGGACTAGATTTGCAGCTCACCTCTTTGAAATAGTCATTGAGGCGAAACCCATGGTGTCGAGCCTGATTATTAGGGGAGCACTTGAAGAGAAACTGAAAAAGAGACTTTCATACTTTCAGAACGTTGCTCCTGACGACGTGTCAGAAAAGTATTCAGTACATAATTAAAGCAATGGTGAAGGAAGATCATGTATCGGTGAAGGAAGATCGTATGCACTATTTAGGATAACACTTCAGTTTGATTGTTTAAAGCAAGGAAGGATAGACTCAAATAGGGCACTGGTCTTTGACCTAAGGGCCGCCACGTGAGCGGACTGCTGGGCACGATGGACCACTGGTCTGACCCAGCAGCGGCAAATCTTATGTTCTTAGTCTACAAGGATGTTAAAAAAGAAAAAAGTGGAGTTTTTCCAATGAAAGAGAAACCAAAATTTTCATCTGTGTAACAGCGAAATATTGATGCCATAGCTTAGATGAGTTTCATATCTAAGGGTTCTCAAGTTTATTAAAAATTTGATTGATCGTTTATCATAATTTCTAGGCACATATGTTTATGTTTTTCTACTAGTTATCTTCCTTTAATTTTTGGAATTCTTTTGGAATATTATTTTTCATGAAATGTTTATAATTTTGTCTTTTACTCTGGATGTTTTTTTGTAAGAAAAGATTGCATAAACATGTAACATTTGTTACGAAACTTATTGAGATTCTTTTTCTCCAGGGCTCCTTCCTCACTTTTCATTTCCCATGGATTTTGCAGTAGTTTAAAACCACACTGCCATGATTTGGGGAATTTGGGGTTTTTACACACTCATTCACCCACCCACACATACACACATAAAGGCTCGCTTGCAAAACAGCATAATTGGCAGATTGTGGCTAAAGAGAATTCAAGAAAACATGTGCTCCTTGTCTAGCATGGGATTTCTCCTCTCACCTCAAAGACAAATATGTTTCCCACATGACTCATTCTGCCCTTTTACTAAGAAACACTGTTTCCTGTTTCAACAGCTGAACAATGACAAATTCTTCCAAACTACCCAGTGATGTCTGTGCTGAAATTTCTCCCTTTCACTCTCCGCCCATCATTTTTTGTCTTTCCCTGTGAACACTAATGTAAAGTTCATCCCCCCTTCCTCTTTCCTCTTGTATACTGTTTCCGTTTCCTCTCCCTTATCTGCATTCCCTCCCTCCAAAGCATCTGCAATAGCATGTAAGCCACCTTTTCTCTATCACTGCTGGTTGGTTGGGCTCTGCCCACTGTTTTGGCTGGCAGGATGAGCTTTGCCAACAGCTCTAGTCTTCCTCTGAAAGTATGTATGCTGGCCAAAAAATGTAGGGTCCTTTTATTAAGCTGCGGTAACTGCTACTGCACAAAAATATAAGGACATAAGAGTTGCCATACCGGAACAGACTGAAAGTCCATCAAGCACAATACCCTGTTTCCAACAGTGGCCAACCCAAGTCCCAAGTACCTAGCCAGATCCCATGGAGTAAAACAAATTGTAAGCTGCTTATCCTAGGAATAAGCAGTGGATTTCCCCAAGTCCATCTTAATAATATGCTTACTGCAGTTTAAAAAGGCTTACTATGGAACATGATAAAGCATCCTGTGGTAAATTCCTAATCAGAGTGCGCAAACCATGTGCTAAAAAAATATGTTTTTAATTTTATTTCAATTAGTAATTTGAAAATGTAATACAAACAAGAAATATGTTCATACAGCAAATAGCTTCTCAAACTCTAGCAAAAATACAAAAGAAAATACATAAAAGAAAACAACAAATATAAGGCTCCTTTTACAAAGCTGTGGTAGAGATTTTTACCACAGGCCGAGGTCGAGGTAAATTCTCTGACACTCATAGGAATTCTATAAGTATCAGAGCATTTATCTTACCAGCCAGCAATAAAGAGTTGGAATCCTTCTATAGTCCCCAAAATAGAAGGGAATAAATCGAAACAACATTTTCACAGGGATACTTTTCTCAGGAAATTACTGCAAAGGAAAAGGCTGAATTACAGACTTTAGATTGAGCTCGTCATACCTAATCAACTTAAAACACTCATGAGTATGTGGTAGTCAACTCTCCTATTTAGATAAGAAATTTATCCTGAAAATGTTTACATTGTCCTGGATCGTAGAAAACATATATTTTACAATTTCATTAACATCATCATCAGTCCAACACTTTTTAATTTTCACTATAGTATTCTTATTTGTTTTTCATATGCTTCATTTTAACACACGCTTCATAAGCTCATAAATATTTCCCTTTATCAACTCATCGGGAAAGAAACTACTGCTGGCATGAATTCATGTTTCGCCAAAAAGGATGTGTCAAGGCTCGTTTTGCCTGCTTAGTGAACTCTCCCAAAGTCTTTGTCAGACCACAGATAAAGACGATGCTTGAGTGCAAGGAATTTCCTAAGACGCTAACTAGGAAGGAGAAAGTGGCTTGGAACAGCTTTGTTGCAGTAGTTCAGGGGCTTCCTGGGCAATCACAAGGCCAAAAACTACATGGAGTTGTTTGAGAATCTGGTGAAGAATTACAATAAAATGGGCTGGAGGATGTCTCTCAAAGTCCATGTCCTTTATGCTCATCTTGAGACATCCAAAGAAAATACTGGAGCATACTCAGATGAGCAAGGTGAGCGCTTCCACCAGGATATACTGGACTTCAAACACTGCTATCAAGGATAATATAATGAGAACATGATAGGAGACTACTCACTTCAAAATCTTCTGTGGTCATCTTTGTATAACTTCAATATAAATTCATGTTCATTGTGATTCATAGGTTGCTTTTAATGACTTTATAAGAATGAAATGGCGACAATTTGGCATTTTCATGTTTTAAATAGGTAAATTTCAAAAAAGGACTATCCTTCCTGGTCACAAAAGCAAAGATTTATGGAAATACCATATATCATATACTCGATTATAAGGCAAGGTTTTTGGGCCAAAAATATGGCCCATAAATGGTCTCATCTTATATTCAGGTCAGCGCCCACCCACCCCCCTTTTCTGGACTTGTTACAGGCCTCCCCGGCCTGCAATATGACTTGGTGGGCTGGGACAGGAGGGATCCCTCCCATCTCCTGTGTCTCCTGTCCCATCAGACTCTGACAATTTTTTTTACATACTTCCCCTCGCATACCTTTTTGAATCCCTGGTGGTCCAATGGTGTATCGGGCAGGAGCAAGCTTTCCGCACTCCTGCCCTGCACTGAGCCCCTCCCTGAATGGCTGCCTCAAGTTCTCATGGCCCAGTGATGTCCTGGGCAGGAACGAGCTTTCTGCGCTCCTGCTCAGCCTTGAGCCACTCACTGAATGGCTACTGCCAGTTTTTGCATAACCCTTGCAAAAGCTCTTAAGTCTAAAGCCCTGTATTTACCAGGAGAGACACATAGAAAAAACCTGTCACGTGGCCCTCAGGTATCAGGTATGAGAAAAAAAAAAACTTCCACTGCTTTCAAACAGTCACTTATAATCAATAGTCTTTTGCAAGGATTACCAGCAGATGAAAAGAAAGTCTTTTCATTTCACAAAAACAAAACTTTTAACTGGTTCTGAAGCAAGACATTAATTCTCACTTGCCTTCATTGTACAGCAAACTTCCATCTCCTGCTACTTCTGGCTTGGCAGGTCCATGAATGGTTCCACTTCCATGGGCTGGTTAACCAGGCTTTCTGGCTCTGTGACCAGCTTCCTCCAGCTCCATGGCTATTGACTGCTCAGTGCCCTCTTGGACCCTCAGCCCTGAGAGATCCTTGCACTGCTGATGTCATGCATTTCTTCTCTCTGCCTCCCTGGTTAAGAAACTACTGCAATGCCTCAAACCTTCAGGTGGAGGAGTTGCTCACAGTGCTGTCCAACTCCATCCTTTCCCTCCCCCCTCCCCTCCCCCCATGACTGAAGGAATAACTTTTTAATGTGACGTGTGCTCTGAGCTAAAGGTAGGCCAGCACTCCTGCTCCCACTAGAGGTTCTGGAAGGAACAACCTCAGATTCTGAAAAGTGTGTTTTTAACTGTAGTGTGTTGTTCATGTTAGGCTCCAATAATTCCTTTGTTACTAGGACACTGCTAGCAGGCATAGGTAGCTTATCACAGGAGGAAGAGAAGGGGCAGGGAAGGAGCAGGAGGTGGAAAAGAGCCTCTCACTCTCACTACGCCACTGGGGCTTATGACTTGGTGGCTAGTACTGACCTTCAGTTTATCCAGGCAAATCCAGCCATTCAGGAGCCCTTTTACTAAAGCTTAGTGAATGCTAACAGAATTAGCACATGCTAAATACTAAGAAGCCCAAAGGTATGAACTGGGCTGCTTAGCATTTAGCACTTGCTGATTACATTAGCACATGCTAAGCTTTATAAAAGAACCCCTCAACTAGCTGTCCCCAAATCTAGCCAGGCAAATTGGCCCTGATTCTATAAACAGTACCTAACTCGATAGGTGACGTTGGAAATGACAGCTACTGCATATCATTCAAAGTTAGGCACTTGTCTAATGGTGCCTAGCTCAACTAATGCACTGGTAGACATAATATTAAGTGCTGGTATATTAGGCCAGGGTTTTCCTGGCCTAATTTCCTGGCACCTAACAGAGAAGCCTACTGATATCTAAGTCAATCCATACCCAAACTCCACCCCTAACCATGCCTACTTTTTGGTTAGGCACTAGTAAATAATCATTTTTTTATTTTTTTTAAATTGGCTTTTAATGGTGTTTTCAATTATCGTGCCGATTAAAAATTTTTTAATTCTGTACCAAAATAAGCTAGGCGGCGCCTAGCCTAGGCACCATTTAGAGAAACAGGGCCATTGTGTCCAGCTGGGTGTAAGAGAATTTCCAGATGAAAATCTAGCCAGTTAGGTTTGCCTGAAAATTAACCTACACATAATTAGTTAAGATTAGCTGGAGGATTTTTCAATGACTGTGAACATTGACTGTAAAATGCATTAATCAACCCTCAAATCTTATTGCAAACTATTCCCCCCCCCCTCTTTTACGAAGCCACGTTAGGCTTTTTTATTGCCTGCCATGGCGGTATTAGCCCCGATGCTCATATCGTCAGAGCTTAAACCTTCACAGCCGGTGATAGAAAAGCCTAATACAGCTTTGTAAAAGGGGAAGTATATTATTACTGTTAGTACCCCGTTCACTTATATTACATTTTTTAAAATTTAAATTTTAAGTGTGTTTTAATTGTTCCCACTATACATTTCCCAGGAAGATTCACCAGTTAAATTTTCATTTATTTTTTTCTTGCAGAACTCCCAAGAACACAAACGGATTATGAAAATAGTCTGACTACAAAAATGTTCTTATTTCAGTTTGTCAACTATTACTCTTCTTGTTTCTACATTGCATTCTTTAAGGGAAAATTTGTAGGATATCCTGGCGATCCCATTTACTGGCCAGGAAGATACAGAAATGAAGAGGTACAACTAGTATTACAGAGTACTTTCTTTCTAAGAATGTCCTTTTTAAAAAGTTTTAAGGTGCAATTTATCCAAATTTCATATATCTGACAGAAATGGATTCATTAGCTTTACCAAATTAAAATAATCCAATTCTATACATATATGAGGACTGATTGAAAAGTAACAAAACCATTTGGGTTTTTTATTCGGAATCAGATGACTACAGAATCTGAACATTTTTCTTTTTCAAAGTAGCATCCTTCACATTCAAAACATTTTTTTGCAGCGTTTCAAAAATGATTCAAAGACATTCAGTAGACTGTTTTGTAACATCACTTTTAGCACTGCAGCTGTGGTGTTTTTCACTTCATCATCTGAAGAGAACTTCTTTCCGTTTAGTTGTTTTTTCAGGATTTCATTGTTTCAAGAGTTTCATTACCACTCTTTCCAAGTTTAACACAAAATTCAATCATACACCTTCTTCTCGCTGTGACCCACAGCAGTCCAACTGCAGATTCAGAAACATGAATGTATGAGCATTGCAGGTTTAGAAACATCAATGTATGAGCATCAAAAGAACAAGCACAGCATTGCCATGTCTACTTCTTGGAAAGAAAACCAGATGCCAGTCTCATTACTTTTCAGTCAAATCTTACATGTATATATAAGGCAGAATAACTGCATGTCTTAGAAATATATACAAAATGCCTCCTGGCTCAAAATGGTGATTTTGAGCCAATCAGGGCCTTAGTCCCCTCCCACTGCATCACAAGATGCACTGGGAGGGGGAAGATCCCTCATTCGCAGCATGCAGCCCTTTAGGCAGGAGGGAGTTGACTTCCCTCCTGCCGATTTTGCATCAGAAGGCACGGGGGTGTTGGGTGATGTGGGAGGCACTGTTGCCTCATGTTGGGGGTGTCGGGTGATGGGGGGTAGGAATCCCCATAACCAGCTCAGCTGATGGGGATTTCTCTGCCGCAATGAGCTGACAGCAAGCCCTCAATGTGCTATTCTCCCCCCCTCCCCAATCTCTGGGTGATGGGAGGGGGTTGTGACCACTAGGGGAGTAAGGGGGGAGGTCATGCCTTAAACCCTCCAGTGGTCTTCTTGTCAGTTTGTTCACCTTTGGGGCACTTAGACCTATATCATCCTCCCTGCACTCTACATCCCCCCACAGGGAGGCACACAGCCACCTCAGCGACACCTCCTGGACTGTGTGCGGGCCCTGACTATGCAACAGACCAGACAAGCCTCAATTGTTCGTCTCCTACGACCAAAACAGACCAGGACTGCCGGCCACCAAACGCAGGCTCTCGCTTCCTAGTGCATCCCCTTCACCTATAGAAGAGCACAGTGTGAACCGCAGGTGGGAGCCCACGCCCACCAGCTCAGAGCCATAGCCACCACAACGGCGCATTTGCACCACACACCAATAGGGGACGTCTGCGATGCAGCCACTTGGTCCTCCATGCACACCTTCACCAAGCACTACTGCCTCGACATAGCATTCCACGCTCCAAATGCATTCGGCCGAACAGTCTTGCAAGCGGCTCTTCCCTCCCGGGAGGGACAGCAACCACTAGCACAGCCTTGATAAACACTGATCAAGTAGGGTGTTATAAATATCGACAAACACTGATCAAGTAGGGTGTTATAGATATTGATTAAGTACGGTAGGTCTTCCAGCACTACCTGTCTAGACGATTAGCCCATGGTTAGCATATGAGCCCTTACCACCTACAAAATAGGCAGTAGTGAGAGCTCACACGCTAATGGGAAAATTAGTACTGAAAACAGAAAAATCAGCCATTTTACCCCTGCAGAAAAAAATGGCATTAGTGCACAAGAATAGCCTGCGTAAGGATACGCTAAACCACTATTTACAACAGTTTGGTAAAAGAGCCCCTAAAAATAATTGAACCATCACTAGTTACTGTTGTGGTTTTTTTTTGTTTATTAGGATTTTATATACCACCTATCAAGGTTATCTAAGTGGTTTTACAATCAGGTACTCAAGCATTTTCTCTATCTGTCCCGGTGGGCTCACAATCTATCTAACGTACCTGGGGCTATGGAGGATTAAGTGACTTGCCCAGAATCACAAGGAGCAGCGCGGGGTTTGAACCCACAACCCCAGGGTGCTGAGGCTGTAGCTTCAACCACTGCGCCACACACTCCTCTGAGTGTCTAAGCTGAAGAAATATAATGATACACTATTTTATGCTTGGTAAACATCCACTGAATTCTTTGTTTCTCCATTTGTTAAGTGTGAACCTGGTGGTTGTCTCCTGGAACTCACAACTCAGCTGACAATAATAATGGGGGGTAAAGCCATCTGGAATAATATCCAAGAAATCTTTCTGCCGTAAGTATGCTGAACAATGATGCATAACAGCATGCATGAAAATCATGTTCATGATGATTCATTACGAAAACTCTCAGAGGTTACAGAAGAGAAATACTCCCTTTGACTGTAAATTAGGTCTGGATTTCAGATAATAATTACCTGGTGTTTGTCTGGAAAACACACAGACGTCTTATGGCTATGAGTGAAACTGCAGCCTATAATAGAAAAAAACTGACATGTGGCTATGGCTGATACTGTCGCTTCTATAAGTACCAGAGAGATTAAAAACTGAGATTTATTATAATAGCCTGTCTACAACATGAATGCAAATGTATAGTCGGGCTGCAGCTTTGGGCCATGTCAGCCTAGGGCCTGGGTACCACAGTAGGCCAAACTATAAGCAGCAACATGCTTGTAAAGTATGTTAGGGGGAGTAAGGGATGCCAATAGGCTGCATTACAGGGTAGTCAGCAATGTTCCCTCGAAGGCAGTAGTCTTCATTGCAAGACCCGCAAGTCAATGGTGGCCCATAGAGAACTTTTGGCCAGCTCATGAAGCAGTCCAGGGTTCCATTCCATCCCACCCCCCTCCCCACTGGTGGGATCCATCGTTGTAGCCACTCTTTCATTCTTCGGGGCCACTGGCAGCATAAGTAAAGTAAGCATGCTGCCTTCGGTGATAGAGATGCATGGGAAGAGAAGGATGAGAGGAGAAATGTTGGATATGGTGGTGGAGAGGGAACAGAGGGACAGATTGAAGGGGATGCAAGGGGGAGGAATGCTGGACATAGTGATGGAGGGAGAAATGTGGCATTGTGCTGGAGAGGGTGATAGAAGGAGAAATGGGCATGGGGCTGGTGGGCAGTCGTAAAAAAATGCTACACATGATCCGAGGGATGAGAGAGGGAGAAATGTTGGATGTAGCAGTAGAGGATGTGGGAGAGATGCCTGGATCTCTCAAGAAAGATGGACAGTGAGAGAGAGAGGGAGACATATTGCCAATAGGAGTAGAGGAGAGAGGAAGAAAAATTGGACTCATGGAAGGACAGAGAGAAAGATGTTGGTTGGGGAAGGGAATGGGGTCCGGAGGAAAGGAAGCATACAGGAGGCAGAAAGAAAGAAATATTGGATGCACAGTCAGAAGGAAATGCAACCAGAGACTCATGAAATCACCAGACAACAAAGGTAGGAAAAAATAATTTTATTTTCAATTTAGAAATCAAAATATGTCAGTTTTGTGAATTTATATCTGCTGTCTATATTTTGCTTTATATTTGTCTATTTTTCTATAGTTGTTACTGTAGTTCTTTAGTTGTTTCTGTAGTTGTTACTGATTGCATATTTTAAAGTCATCTGCCATGACCTCTTTGAAAAAAAAAAGAATATAAATGATAATTAACATTTTCTCTACATACAGTATGCTTTGTGTTTTTTTTAATTTTGTGGTTACCATTATATATTAATGTGATTATATTGTGTGTATATGAAAAATGGATGGAAGAAATTGCATTACAATTAGTACTATTATTATGGGGGTGAAGTTAGGGGCGGAGCTTGGGTAGGTCTGGTGTGGAGCTTGGGCGGGGGTACTTGGTTGGTATTTGTTAGGCTTAGGGGTACTTGGCTTGAAGAAGTTGAGAAACACTGCTTTAACGTACAATGAATAATAAAAAAATAAACAATTAAAATACATGAAATGTGAAATTTAAAAATAAATTTAAAAATTACATCAAAGAAGTTCTATTAAAATGAAACTACATATAAAATATAGACAAGAAGATGAAAACACATGTATAACCCAAGGAACATATGTATAATCAAGAAACATAAATGCATACCTGTTAGGATGGGAGGACATAAGAGAAGTGGAAAGACAGTGGTCTAAGCTGAAAGGAGCGATAAAAATGGCTACGGACCTTTATGTGAAGAAAATCAATAAAAACAAGAGAAAAAGGAAGCCGATATGGTTCTCCAACCTAGTGGCTGAGAAAATAAAGGCGAAAGAGTTGGCGTTCATGAAATATAAAAAAACCCAAGAAGAGGAGAGCAGAAAGGACTACAGGGTGAAACTGAAAGAAGCCAAGAGAGAGATACATTTGGCGAAGGCACAGGCAGAAGAACAAATGGCTAAAAATGTAAAAAAGGGAGATAAAATTTTTTTCAGATATATTAGTGAAAGGAGGAAGATAAAAAATGGAATTGCTAGGCTAAAAGATGCTGGGAACAAATATGTGGAGAGTGATGAGGAGAAAGCAAATGTGCTAAACAAATACTTCTGTTCTGTGTTCACAGAAGAAAATCCTGGAGAAGGACCGAGATTGTCTGGCAAAGTTACACGAGAAAATGGAGTAGATTCTGCGCCGTTCACGGAGGAGGGTGTTTATGAGCAACTTGAAAAACTGAAGGTGAACAAAGCGATGGGACCAGACGGGATCCATCCCAGGATACTAAGGGAGCTCAGAGAGGTTCTGGCGAGTCCTATTAAAGACTTGTTCAACAAATCTCTGGAGACGGGAGTGATTCCTGGGGATTGGAGGAGAGCGAATGTGGTCCATATTCATAAAAGTGGTCACAGGGATGAAGCAGGAAACTACAGGCCGGTGAGCCTCACTTCAGTTGTTGGAAAAATAATGGAAGTGTTGCTGAAAGAAAGGATAGTGTATTTCCTTGAATCTAATGGGTTACAGGATCCGAAGCAACATGGCTTTACAAAAGGTAAATCGTGCCAAACGAACCTGATTGAATTTTTTGATTGGGTGACCAGAGAGCTGGATCGAGGACATATGCTAGATGTAATTTACTTGGATTTCAGCAAAGCCTTTGATACAGTTCCTCATAGGAGGCTGTTGAACAAACTTGAAGGGCTGAAGTTAGGACCCAAAGTGGTGAACTGGGTCAGAAACTGGCTGTCGGACAGACGCCAGAGGGTGGTGGTTAATGGAAGTCGCTCGAAGGAAGGAAAGGTGACTAGTGGAGTCCCTCAGGGTTCGGTGCTGGGGCCAATCCTGTTCAATATGTATGTAAGTGACATTGCTGAAGGGTTAGAAGGAAAAGTGTGCCTTTTTGCAGATGATACCAAGATTTGTAACAGAGTAGACACCGAAGAGGGAGTGGAAAATATGAAAAAGGATCTGCAAAAGTTAGAGGAATGGTCTAATGCCTGGCAACTAAAATTCAATGCAAAGAAATGCAGAGTAATGCATTTGGGGATTAATAATAGGAAGGAACCGTATATGCTGGGAGGAGAGAAGCTGATATGCACGGAAGGGGAGAGGGACCTTGGGGTGATAGTGTCCGAAGATCTAAAGGCGAAAAAACAGTGTGACAAGGCAGTGGCTGCTGCCAGAAGGATTCTGGGCTGTATAAAGAGAGGCGTAGTCAGTAGAAGGAAGAAGGTGTTGATGCCCCTGTACAGGTCATTGGTGAGGCCCCACTTGGAGTATTGTGTTCAGTTTTGGAGACCGTATCTGGCGAAAGACGTAAGAAGACTTGAGGCGGTCCAGAGGAGGGCGACGAAAATGATAGGAGGCTTGCGCCAGAAGACGTATGAGGAGAGACTGGAAGCCCTGAATATGTATACCCTAGAGGAAAGGAGAGACAGGGGAGATATGATTCAGACGTTCAAATACTTAAAGGGTATTAATGTAGAACAAAATCTTTTCCAGAGAAAGGAAAATGGTAAAACCAGAGGACATAATTTGAGGTTGAGGGGTGGTAGATTCAGGGGCAATGTTAGGAAATTCTACTTTACGGAGAGGGTGGTGGATGCCTGGAATGCGCTCCCGAGAGAGGTGGTGGAGAGTAAAACTGTGACTGAGTTCAAAGAAGCGTGGGATGAACACAGAAGATTTAGAATCAGAAAATAATATTAAATATTGAACTAGGCCAGTTACTGGGCAGACTTGTACGGTCTGTGTCTGTGTATGGCCGTTTGGTGGAGGATGGGCAGGGGAGGGCTTCAATGGCTGGGAGGGTGTAGATGGGCTGGAGTAAGTCTTAACAGAGATTTCGGCAGTTGGAACCCAAGCACAGTACCGGGTAAAGCTTTGGATTCTCGCCCAGAAATAGCTAAGAAGAAAAAAAAAAAATTTAAATTGAATCAGGTTGGGCAGACTGGATGGACCATTCGGGTCTTTATCTGCCGTCATCTACTATGTTACTATGTTACTATGTTACAGCACCTACTCACATAACATACAAAAATGGGTGCAATATAAGCCCTATAAAAAACAAAATTTGAAAGTAAAATGGGTCATAAACAAACTGAAGCACATCTGAAAGGGAAATCTAAAAGAGAACCATCCATAATAATAAATTTCAACCTCAAACTTCAGTAAAAATGCATATATCATACACTCATATAACACTATTCCAGAGGCTCAAAAAAACGCTTAAAGTTTCACTTATATATAAAAGACATAGGGCTCCTTTTACTAAGCCGCGCTAGCAGGGTTAATGCGCATGACTTTTCATCACGCGCTAACCCCCGCACTGGCCAAAAACTACCGCCTGCTCAAGAGGAGGCGGTAGCGGCTAGCGCATCCGGCGATTTAGCGCGCGCTATTACGCATGTTAAACCACTAGCGTGGCTTAGTAAAAGGAGCCCATAATGACTGAAATAAAGATACTTACATTCTTAAAAGCTCAGCATATAAAAATTCACACACACACACCCCCCTCTTTTTACAAAGCCATAGCACAGTTTATAGCACCGGCTGTGACTGTAACAGTTCTTGACGCTTATAGGAATTCTATGAGCACTGGAGCTGTTACTGTCACGGCCGACGCTAAAAACCGTGCTATGGTTTTGTAAAAGGGGGGTGAGCATATAAAGTAAAAGGTTCAGCTTGTCAAAAGTAAAATAGTGTAATTTAGAAGTGTGAATGCACCTTCGCTTGCTGCGATCAGTTCAGCAGCCACATCTATTTGAAATGCTGGCCTACATTTCAAGCGCCTATCATGGCCCTAGGGAGATGCCTAGGGACGCCTAAGGTCACTTCCACACCTAGCCTTCGGCGAGCTTAAGCGGCCCTACACGCCTCCCTAGGCTCATGAAAATGCCTACAATGTAGGCAGTCTGCTTCAGGGTGGTTTTGAAAAAAAACGTGCGTCCCAATTGGCTGGTTAGACAGCAGTAGGATGCCTACCACCGCCTACATTTATAGAATTTGCCCCTCAGTTTCTAATGGATGAGCCATGCTACTTTAGTAAACAGGACATAACCATCAGCATACCACATCTAATAACACAATGTGTAACCGTTTCAAGTTCTGTGCTAGAGAATTTGCATTTGTTTGTTTTACCAATTTTTTTCTATGTTGGCTGTGAGCCTTGGGTTTTGATATACTTTCTAAAGTATCTCTCTGTATGTCCTGCTATTTTTGTGCTTTGGCCATTTGGTTTTCCCTGTTTGCTGCTCCAGCTTTTTAAATGATTTTTTTCCTTTATTATGCCTTGTCTCGTGTGTTGGTTGATTGTCATTCATTCTTTCTATTTGTCAGAGCACTTGTCCAAGCTTAGAGATAGAAATTGATTCTGGTCATTAACTTTCATATTTCAGTGCTTTTTGAATACTGGATCTAATAATTCTGTTGAGTGTACCTGATCTATTTGTATGTTTATGCCGCTCTCACATTATGGAATGTACAGTCTTTACGTAAACTGGTTCCTAAAGTTTGCCTGGTAAGCATAGAAGAGTTTTCTTGTTTTTATATCCAGCTGTTCAATATCTTTGTGAACCCAAAACGGTAGAAAGTGCAGTGCTTATTCTGTGCAGTTAAAGCACATTTCAATCAGTTTCAGTCTGCTGCAGTTTTGCAAATCTTTAACTCTGAGATGTTTCTACCTAACCTCCTGCTGAAGTTCTTTTATGTTAGTCTTCAGTCAGGAAAATGTTTTTACTGTAGTTGTTTTGGCTGTCTTAGATTATATGCTCTAAGTAGGGATTGTCTCTTATGTGTTTGTGTACAGTGGTGCATTCGTCTAGTAGTGCTGTAGAAATGATAAGAAGTAGTAACAGTAATAGTTTTGCTTAGTTTTCCTTTAAGGGGTAGGCAATTCCGGTCCTCGAGAGCCACAGGCAGGTCAGGTTTTCAGGATATCCACAATGAATATATATATGAGATGGATTTGCATGCATTGCCTCCTTGAGATGCTAATCTATCTCATGCATATTTATTGTGGATATACTGAAAACCTAACCTACCTGTGGCTCTCAAGGACCGGAATTGCCTACCCCTGTACATTCAGGGCCAGCCCTACCATTGAGCAACTGTTTATCACTCGTGGCCCTGTTTTCATGTCCTGCTTTTCAGCCCTTACTGATTTATGCAATAAGGCCCTGAAATGAGTCTTCTACATGGGCCCCTTATTTCTCTATGTCCCTCAGACTTTAGGTCATCAAAATAGTAGACATGACGTTTTATTTGATTTGATTTATTCTCATATACCACCTTGCACAACAAGGTGTTAAAGTAGTTGTTTGTAAGTCATTATTGTCTCTAGGATTAAGACAAACCAAATACATAGTTCAAAAAGCTGATAAGAATACTTAGTAGATTCAGGGCCAGATTCTCTAATATCGCTCTACAAACGTCTAGAAACATTTGCAGTTTCTGCCCACAAAAGAGGAAATCTTTTTTCAAGAAATAATTTTTCAACACCATACTTTTTTTTTTTTGAGTTCAAAACTTTTTATTAAGTTTCAAAATTACATAAGGAAGTAAAGCAAACAACACAATACAATACAGTTCAGAATGCAAATCACCGCTATGAATAAATGTTGTACTTAGGAATATAGGAATGTATCTTAATATACTCCAGTAGGATTAAGATATTGTAAGAAACAATATCAAATTACTCATGACTTGGATGTATTATTAAGAGATTTAATTGCAAGGAATGTAAGCAAGCGAAGTTACAGAGGCTTGAAAATGCAGAGGGTTAAGCATTGCAATAATGCAAGAGAGGTTGCCAGACAGCTAGGAATCTACGCATAGTGTTATTTCTATCAGCATATACTTTTTCATATTTCCCTGTAAGACAAAGAGCATTCCACCACATATGATAATCAATTTTGGTAAAATCTTTCCAGCAGAACAACACCGTCTGTTTAGCCAAGGATATCATAATGGATAGTAAGCGTACCTTATCTGAGTCTATAGGTTCAGGAATAGCTTGTGCTTTGATAATAAGAATAGAATACGTTAATGATATATTGAAACCTAGTGTATCACATATCACATTCCACACCTTATTCCAATAATCCTGTAAAAGTGGGCATGTATAAAGAAGGTGTTCTATAGAACCAATAGATGTTGAACACGACCAGCACAAGGAGGATGAATTGTGATCAATTTTGTTTGACAACACAGGTGTCCAAACTGCTCTGTGAAGTAGAAAATATAGAGATTGTAATGAGGCTGACCGTATGGATTTGTAAAAGATTAGCCACAATGACATCCAGTCAATGGCATCAGAGGGTAACTTGAGTTCTTTGCACCATCTCTTTTCTAGTTCCAAAGGATCCGAGAAAGTAGCTCTTTGTAGGATATTATACCAATGTGAGGCTTTAATAGAATCATTATGTGAGATGTAAAGAAAATGAAAAAGACCAGGTTCCATTGATCGTAAACTATCCTCCTGTGTTGAGTATTTAACGCAGTGAATTAGTTGAAGCCATCTAAAGTATTGAGCGTCAACAAGACCATATTCTGCTGAAAGGTCTGAAAAGGATACCCAAGAATCATTCTTCATTAAATCCTGCACCAGCCAAATGTCACAATTTTTCCATTCCTGCCAGGAGATTTGCTTATGTGCAATCTTAAATCTTTCAAGTTTCAAGTTTATTGATTCTTAATGAATCACCTATTATAGATTACTAGGCGATGTACAAAACCATAAAACATGTAAAATAGACAATGGTGATAATATAAAAACTGATTTTTGTTATAGATTTAAAAAAAAAAAAAAAAAAATGACAAACAAAAATACTTACATATTAAAACAAATATTAGTTTTAGACAGAACATACAAGAATTGTGAGGAAAAATAGGGGAGAAATTACAATATTTTAGCAAGAAAAAGAGGGTTACAACTATGGTAAAAAAACAAATAGGAGGGGAAGTTAAATTTGGTAAAAAAGAACAAAAAAAAAACTTTAAGAATCATACGCATCTTTAAAGAAGAAAGTTTTTAATGCTTTTTTAAATACAGCTAAGTTTTTTAAGTCCCTAATATACTGAGGTAAATGATTCGATGATTGAGGGGCAAATACTGAAAACATATCATTACGCCTAGTACCAATTACCTTTAAAGAGGGGACAGTAAGAAGGTTAGAAGAAGAGGAGCGAAGTGAACGAGAAGTATTGTAAGGGATTAACCATCTATTTATAAACTGTGGCTCATTAAAATTTATGGCTTTATAAACTAGAAGTAATACTTTGAACGTAATGCGGTGGTTTACAGGAAGCCAATGAGATTTTATTAAGAGGGGAGTGACGTGATCGTATTTTTTGGCATTGTAAATTAATTTTACAGCAGTGTTTTGAATTAATTGTAATCTTCTTTTTTCCTTTTGAGTGGTATTGATGAGAAGGGAATTACAATAATCTAATTTGGAAATGATTAGAGAATGGATAAGAATATTAATGGATTTAGAATGTAAGAATTTAGCAAGTGAACGAATAAGACATAATTTAAAAAAACATGATTTGACAGTATTACTAATGTGATCATGGTAAGTGAAATTATTATCTAATAAGACGCCTAGAATTTTGATAGTGGAAACCTGTTTTAATTCCGTATTATTAATAGAAATTGGAGAAATTAAATTTAGATCACTTTTCCAGGAAAAAAACATTGTTTTCGTTTTATCTAAATTTAAAGCTAATTTGTTTGTGGTAAGCCAATCTTTTATTGAGAGAAGTTTATTATTGATACTTGTAATATCGTCTAGGCTTTCTGGGTCTAAAGGATGAATTAATTGTATG
Organism: Geotrypetes seraphini; assembly: GCF_902459505.1. Taxonomy (NCBI): domain Eukaryota; kingdom Metazoa; phylum Chordata; class Amphibia; order Gymnophiona; family Dermophiidae; genus Geotrypetes; species Geotrypetes seraphini. Next base: position 65,920,979 of record NC_047092.1, read on the forward strand.
TCATCAGCGTATGCATAAGTTGTAAAGCCTAGAGACTGGGTTAAATTTAGAAGTGGAGAAAGAAAAATGTTAAAGAGAAGGGGAGATAGTATTGATCCTTGTGGAATGCCGTAAGTATTTGAACAACTTTTGGAGATACTGTTGTTGAAGCTGATGACAGAAGAACGATTTGCGAGGAAAGAAGAGAACCAATCCAAAACTTGGTCTTTGATCCCGATTGATTTTAAACGGTCTAATAAAAGGTCATGGTCTATGGTATCAAAAGCAGCTGTTAGATCTAGAGAAATAAGAATTACCGACTTGTGATGATCCAAAAAGTAATGAATGTTATTAGTCAAGCCTATCATAGTATATTCAGTGTTGTGAAATTTGCGAAATCCGGTTTGTTGTGGATGAAGAACATTAGTAGTTTCAATGAAATCAGAGAGTTGTTCAAAGACCAGTTTCTCTGTAAGTTTAGCCATAAAAGGAATATTGGTGATAGGACGGTAATTGGAAGTATTGTCTGGGGAGACCTTATGGTCTTTCAAAATCGGAAAGGTTAACGAATTTTTCCATTCCCGAGGAAGGGTAGCTGTAGATAAACTATGTTGTATTAAAGACAGAATGAATGGGCCTAAACAAGAGAAAAATTTTTTGAGGTAGTATGGTGGTATAGGTTCGTTGCGAGTTCCCTTTAGATTAATTTTACTTAAATTGAGTTTTATGTCATTTAATGTTGGAATTTTGAATTTAGAACATTTAGAAGTTGAAATATAGTAGGAATTATCATTGTCTGTGATTTGAGAAGGGGTGGTTAATGGAAAAGAATTATGTATAAGATCTAGTTTCATTGAAAAATAATCTGCGATTTCTTGAGATGAAAGAGAACATGTTTGCGTAGGGTTTTTTCTAGCTAAAGGAGAAATGGATTTCACCAGGGAATATAAAGCCGATGGGTTTCTTGCTTCAATGATTTTATTATTATAGTAGTTATTTTTAGCCTGATTGATTTTGTGTTTGTAGAAAGATGCATGTTCCTTATAATTTTGTAAATTACTAGTGGATTTGTCTTTTCTCCATTTTCTTTCCAGTGATCTCTGTTGTTGTTTTAACAGTGAAAGTTCTTCAGAATACCAGGGATGTAGTAGTTTGCGTAATGTGGGATTTTTATATATTAATGGAGCTTTAGTATTAACGAGATTCTTTAATGTATCGTCCCAAATTTGTAATTGAACGTCAAAAGAAGAAGAAAAGAATTGTGTACTGATAGAGCTAAAGATAGTGGAGACGTCTTTCATTTCAATTTTAGAAAAGTCTCTATATGAGATTGGTTTACGAGAGGTGAGTAATGGATCTGGAATAATTTGTTGAAAAGTAAAGGTAGAAGATATAAGATAATGATCAGACCAAGGAACTGAATGAATTAATGGTATAGAATGAGCAAAGGTTGGAGATTTAGGTACTAGTATCATATCAAGGGTATGATTGGCTATATGAGTTGGTTGATGAATGATTGTGGATAAGTTAATAGTGTTAATAAAAGTGAGCATATCTTTTGTACTTGAGTTTGTTTGTTCTTCGAAATGTATATTAAAATCACCCAAGATCAATGGATGGGTAGTGGCCGTGCAATGATCAAATATTAGATTCTGGATTGTAGTGATATTAATTTGTCCTATAGGAGGAGGGGTATTATTGCATAGGGGTATCATGGTGGTATTTATCCATCTAGAGGAGAAGGTGGAGTCTGCATTATCTACCGCCAGTTTATAAGCTACCAATATTCTATCAAGTTTATCTAGTTTAGATAACGTGAATCCAGTCAGATATTTAAGGCGTCTATCCCCATATATGACCTTTTCAATCTGTATCCAGACGGGTGTATCCATATTATCTGGTCTATGATAACCCATAGACCAGTGCTTCAAGATGAAGGTGTGGTGATAGTGTAAGAAGCTGGGAAAGTTCACTCCACCCATATCTCATGGGGCTTTTAATTTAACCAGTGCTATACGGGGTTGTTTATTTTTCCACAGAAACTTCGTGAGTAAGGAATCAATTTGTTTATAACATGTTAAAGGTAGGTGGAAGGGTAGCATTGATATTATGTAGTTGATCTTGGGGGCAATCATCATTCTTATCGTCTCTAATCTTCCCCACCATGTCAAAGTTAGTGGAGTCCATTTGGATATAGATGTTTTGATGATGTCCAGCATATAATCTACATTTAGGCGAATAGTTTCATCAATGCTCGGCCCAAATAGCACGCCCAAGTATTTTATATAGTTTGCTGACCATTTTATGCCATGTGCTATGATATCAGACTGTACTTCCGGGCAGTTAAGTGGCATCACTTCGGTTTTACTCATATTGAGTTTGTATCCCGAGACAGAAGTGTACAACTCTATTTCTGAGAGTAGTTTGGCGAAAGAAGAGGGTGTGATATACAGTAAGATATCATCCGCATATGCGGAAATTTTAATTTCTTGTTCATGTTCTTTGATTTTGAAGCCAACTATTCCAGTGTTGTTACGTATCCTCTGTATCAGTGGTTCCAACGCCAGATTAAAGAGCAAGGGAGATAGAGAGCAGCCTTGCCTGGTACCCCTATTGGGATAGAAAGCGTCTGACAGAGTACCATTAATGAACTTCTAGTAGTGGGCTTGGAATATAGAACTTTCACTTTATTAATAAAGTCTTCCGAGAAGCCAAACCAGAGTAAGGTGTTGAAAAGGAACGGCCATTCAATACGATCGAAGGCTTTCTCCGCATCTAGCCCAACCGCTAGCAGATCTTGTTTCTGATGTTGCACTTGAGCTATGATATGGGAAAATGTTCTTGTGTTATCACTAGAGGATCTCCCAGAAATGAAACCACTTTGTGAAGCAGGTATGAGTTTAGTTATGACCGATTGTAGACGAGTCGACAGTAGTTTGGCATATATTTTTGTGTCTACGTTTATTAAAGAAAGTGGTCTGTAATGAGCTATATGGCGAGGATCCTTTCCCGGTTTGGGCAGCACAATTATGGTGGCTTCTGTGAAAGTGCCAGTAGCTTCTCCAGTAGAGATGAGATGTTCGAGGAATGGAAGGAAGAACGGAAGTAATAGTTCTTGGAAAGCTTTATAGAACTCAACTGTCAGGCCATCGGGTCCAGGTGATTTTTTAAGGGCCATGGAATGAATGACCATGGAGATTTCTGACGGCAAAATCTGTTTATTAAGGTATTCATTATCTTCCTCATCTAATGATGGGTGAGGGATATTGGCCAGAAATTCCGTGATCTGTTGCTGTTCACTTGAGTCAGCGGTATATAGAGATTTATAAAAGGACATAAAAGCTTGTGAAATGGCTATAGGATCTGTAATTTCAGATCCAGTGTCCAATTTAATGGAGGCAATATTGGATTTCACCTCACGTTGTTTGAGTAGATTTGCCAATAAATGACTGCTTTTGTTACTCTCAGCGAAGTAGGATGCAGACTGTTGGAAAATTGCATGGGAAGCTTTATAAAACTGCTGGAGAGGGTGCAGAGACGAGCGACTAAACTGGTGAAGGGTATGGAGAAACTGGAATATGAGGATCGACTTAAAACACTGGGATTGTTCTCCCTTGAGAAGAGGAGACTGCGTGGGGATATGATCGAGACCTTCAAAATACTGAAAGGAATCGACAAAATAGAGCAGAGATTATTTACATTGTCCAATTTGACACGGACAAGAGGACATGAAATGAAGCTAAGGGGGGACAAGTTCAGGACTAATATCAGGAAGTTCTGCTTCACACAGAGAGTGGTTGACATCTGGAATACTCTCCCAGGAGAGATTATTGCAGAATCGACAGTCCTAGGCTTCAAAAGCAAACTAGATGCATATCTCCTTGAGAGAGGCATATAAAGATATGGTTGGCTATAAAATAAGCCAGGTGTATACCTGGCAGGGCCTCCGCGTGTGCGGATCGCCGGACTTGATGGACCGAAGGTCTGATCCGGAGATGGCGCTTCTTATGTTCTTATGTTCTTATATGGAATTATAGGAGAAACGAGTCTTGTTTAATCTGATAAGGAGATCAACGTCATTAGGAGTTTGTTGATGTTGCGATTCTAGACTTTTGATTTCATCTTCCAGCTTTTGTTGGTCTATTTTTAGTTGTTTATGTTTGTGAGCTGTATAATTTATTATAATTCCGCGTATAAAAGTCTTGTAAGCATCCCAGCAGCAAGTCCATGAAGTTTGTTCAGGAGTATTGAGCTGGAAATATTCCTGTGTTTGAGATCTTATCAATGCACAAAACTGTTCATCTTGTAGTAGTGAGTTGTTGAAACGCCATTGTTGAGGTTTCGATGGACGGGCCTGACCTTTAAGAGTTATTGTAATGGCCGCATGGTCAGAGATGATGATCGGATGTATTGTGGCATCTATGATGGTAGAGCACAAGGAATCACTCACCAAAAAGAAATCAATCCTTGAATACGAGGCGTGTGGAGGAGAAAAAAAAGTATAGGCTTCCGTTTCTGCGTGCATGTGTTTCCAGATATCTAGGAGGTGAACATCAGTAATAAGGTCTTGCAAAGTGTACCAAGCTTTGGTTTTCTTATATGTGCAATTTGATTTCCTATCAATTTTGGGGCATAAGACCATATTGTAATCACCAGCTACAATTAGATTTGCCGTGGTTTCTTCCAATAGAGATTCAGATACAGAATGAAAAAAATCTGGGCGCTCAAGATTTGGGCCATATATATTAAACAAACAATAATCTTCCCCTGCATAATGTATTGTGACTTTGACCCAGCAACCATTAAGGTCGTTAGAAGAAGAAATGATGGTAATATTACTGGATTTACGAATCAGCGTGATAACTCCTCCCTTTTTATCTAATGCCGGGGAGTAATATGGAGGCAAGGACCAGGGGAGGAGCACCTTAGCTGAGGCAGAGGCATCTAAATGAGATTCCTGAAGCATTATAACATCTGGTTTGTGGCTATCAAGATATGTTAAAACCTTTTTCAGTTTGATTTTGTTGTTAAGACCCTTTGCATTTAAAGATATGATTTTAAGAGACATTGTGGAGGTAGAAAAGGCATGTTATCATGAGACAATAATAGGCATGTGTATAGTATGACCAATTATACATTCCTATAGCTTGAACCCAGGAGTAAAACAAACACCATATCAGTACATATCTCAGAATGTTATAATAGAATAAACCCAGTGACAAACACCCTGAACTAACAAAAGTGACAAAACGGTCACTTCTATACCTTAACCGTGTGAGCGCATCTGAGGGAACCAGAATGACAGCCAAATCTCCACACCCCCTTCTCAATTAATTTGATACATAAACATATACAATAGCAAAACGAGTCATTGAATAGTATGCATAGGTGTCATAGATTCAGTGCAGTACCTGGAAATCATAATAAACAACCATGGCAAGCACTGCAAAAATATAAACTTTCAATGTAACAGCAGTAGGAAAGGCATGATGGCATACAGTCAAACCTGATTTATCGGAGTGGGTGAATGTAGCTCAATAAAGGAAGCCAGCTCTTCAGGGTTTACAAAGTCCTTAGTTCAGAGTCACTCTCATGCGTGCTGGGTAAAGTAAACCAAATCTTGCATTCAGGGACTTTAGCTGAGGTCTGTATGAGAGAAGCATCTTGCGTCGGCGGGCAGTAGTTTTGCTCAAGTCAGGAACAAATAAGATGGTAGAACCCTCATGCTTGATCGGTGCCCTAATCTTGGCCCGCTGCATGATCTCTAGTACGTGCTGATATCTGAGCAGCTTGAGAACTACTGGTCTGGGGCGACGGTCTCCAGCAGTAGATGAGGGTATCCTGTGTGCACGTTCAATTTCAAATTCCCGGATGAAAGTGAGATCCAGAAGGCGAGGAATCAAAGTTTCCAAAGTTTTTATAAGCTCCCCGTCACGGCCATTTTCTGGTAAGCCCAAGATTCTGATGTTACATCTTCTGGACCTGTCGTTGCTGTCTTCCAGGTCCCTCTCCAGTGCAGCTATGCGGGCAGCTTGTTTTCTGAGGCCAGAGACCTCCAGCGTGGTTGCCTCCATTTTGGATTCGAGTGTGCACACTCGAGTTTGCAGCTGGGTGAAATCCGCCGACAGAGTAGTTACTTTTTCGTTGATCTCGTCAGTGCATGCCCGCGTGTCCGTTGCTAGCTCTTTCAATTCTCGCAGCTCCGCTAAGATCTCGCGGCTCGAGTCGCCGGTGGAGGGAAGAAGCGGCGCTTTTGAAGGGGAAAGCGGCTCGGGCTTGTGCCGCTTCCCTACTTTCTTTTCAGCCATCGATAAAGAGGCGCTGGGTAAATATGAATGAGCTTACTTTGGACTGTGACACTTCCGAATGTTTACCAACTCGTTTCGCCGCGTTTAGGAGCCGATTTGGAGCAGGATTTTAGTGTTCCACGAGGTGTAACGCGGGAGTTCTAGAATTCAGCCGCCATTCCGCTCAGGCTCAGCAGCGCCCCCCCAACACCATACTTTTACAATTCTCTGAGGCAAAGGTAACCAAGAGGGTGGCACGATCTGAAATATCATTGTAACTCATTTCAAGAAATAATGTTAAATTTTCCAATGGATCTTTCCTCTGGTTAAAACCTCTTTTTTCAGGTCAGTAAACTATACTGCTGTTACAGTATCCCTGTCCTGACCTGAGCAAAGGAGCTATGGTCTCTGAATTAGTAAAAAAATGTGTTAAAATTAGTCCAATAAACAAGATCAACTTATTTCCATTTTCTATTAATAAACAATTAACACAGCTACAATAATACTTTATCCTAAAGCAAAACTAACCCCCTCTTCTACGAAACTGCACTTGCAGTTTCTAACGCGAGGAGCCACGCTGAATGGCCCGTGCTGCTTCCGACGCTCATAGGAACTCAATGAGCGTCAGAAGCAGCGCGGGCTATTCAGCGCGGTTCTCTGCGCTAAAAACCACTTGCGCGGTTTTGTAGAAGAGGGGGTAAATAAATAAATAGGACAAACAGAAATTTTTTCTACCTTTGTTGTCTGGTTTCTGCTTTCCTCATCTTCTCATCATTCTCTTCCTTCCATCCACTGTTTGCCCTCTCTCTGCCTCTTCCATATGGCATCTGCTCTCTTTCCATGCCTCTTCCAGAAACTGTCTGCCTATCCCTTCCATCTCTCCCTAACCCCCCCCCCCCCCCCAATGTTGTGGCATCCATCTACTTCTCTCCGCTCCCCCCATGGTGTGGCATCTGTCTTCTTTCCTTCCATCTCTCCCTCCCTCCCAGCAGATTTTAGCATCTTTCTCTCCTCCTTTCCTCCCTTCAGATCTGGTATCTGTCTCCTTCCTCCTTTCATCCTCCCAGGTCTGGTATCTCTGTCTCCTCCCCTCCCCCCTCCCCCCACACACACTCTGGTATCTCTCTCCGCTCCCTTCCTCCTGTTCTTCCCCGGTCTTCCTTCTCAATTTATTTTCTGCCTCTGTCCAAATTCTTTCTTACTACTGTCCTCAATTTCCCGCTTTCATTGTGTCTACTATAGCCTGCCACCTCTTTCCTTCACCCCTTCCAGTATCTAACTCTATCCCCTTCCCCCAATCCAGCATGTGCCCTTTTTCCTTTCTCCTCCCCACTTCCTTCCAGCTTGAGTCCTCCCCCCACCCCAGCTTGGGCTCAGTTCGCCATAACATTGTGTGCGCCAGCTTCCCTTCTCCGCTGAAACAGGAAGTTACATCATGAGGGGGAGGGAGGAGAAGGGAAATTGGTGCATGCAGTGTTAGAGCCCCGCGGCCTGGGTTCAGTTTGCTTGCGGGTATGAGGGCAGCGAGGGAGTGTAAGGGAGGGAAGCTGACCTCACCAGGCAGTCGGGGGCCCCCCTGCCCTGTTTGCACCCCCCTACTACTAATACTATTATTTCTATAGTGCTATCAGATGTACGCAGCGCTGTACAGGGTCACAAAGAAGACAACCGTGCTGGAAAGAGCTTATAATTTAAACAGACAAGACAGACTGGATGCCATGATACAGTTAAGGGGAATGGTTAATCTGCTGGCTAGGTTGTACAGAATTTGTACCTAATCTTTAAAAACAAGGAACTGAATAACTGATAAGGAACTCTTTACACCCACATACACAAGGTTAAAACACTTGTTCGGTTGCATTCAGCCAAATCTGACCAGCTTTCTACAAAACCATTCATGAAGGCAACAGTAAAAGAGAACCATTACTAATGCCCAGAAATTTAAAACATTTTAACTCAGCTTTAGACAATAGCACTTTTGCCCCTCAAACTATTACCTGATCAGTTACCAAACCTAATCATTAACCTTAAGAACAACCATCCAAATCATTTGTACAATTCATAAAGGGAAGTGGAGGGGGATCTAGATGTCAGAGCAATAGATTCTTTAGGAAAAAGTACTAGAGATGATTTTTTTCACCAGCTTTGTGACCCTAGTAAATCAGGTTACCTTGCATCTCCGGTATCCTGATGAAAACAAACTTGATATTGTAATCTAGCTTTCCTGCACCGCAAATACATATATATTTTAGTTCTCTAAATAAATGGGAGCCAAGGAGCCCAGACGTCCCCTTCTGCTAACTCCAGTGACGTCTAAGATGCGCATCACACCTCCTGGAGTTGGCAGAAGAGAGAGAGAGAAACAGTCCCGCCCTGTCACCCCCCCCCAAACACCTTGATATTTCCCTAGTGGAGCCTCTTTTCACCCCCTCCATCCCTAAACATGCTAAGTGCCAACTCTGCATCAGAGTCCCATCCCTCCCCCCCCACACACACACACACAGCTCCGGACAGATTCACCACTGTCTAACCGCACGACCTGGGGCAATTGGTAGCTGCTAACAAGCACTTCCAGGGGGAAGGAGGCCGCGCCCCAGCGCACCTCCATCAGCACCACCAGCAGCGGCTTCATACTCGGGCCAGAGACCAGAATTCCTCAGCCGCCCCAGGACATACCGCCGCAGAGCAGGGGGAGAAGGGTAACGGGTTTACGACCAGCACTGCTGCTGCCATTCCTCCTCCTTCTTCTTCTCTTCTTCAGGGTGTCCGCCACCTGCTTCTGCCGTTTACACCGTACTCAAGCGCCCGTCGACCAGCCCGCTCCAGTTCCCGCTGCTGAACTGCGGCGGGCAGGAAACACCTAATGCCGGCCCTGAGGCCCCCCTATTATTTTCAGGCCCGAGGCACATGCCTACTGGGTATATCCATTAATCCAGCCCTGAGCACAAGCACAGAATATACTATGGAAAGAGGTATAAATGTGTGCATGTACTGGTAAAAAGCTATGTCATATGCATGCATATCGTGGGCATGCCTTATTGGAGCACAATATAAGAACACGTCATAGGTGCGTGTCACATGCGACTGTTCTGTCAATCATAGGCATGACATCGCTATTGGATAGAAGGGAAGAGAGAGGAGGTGCAAGCATTGGCTTTCAACAAGCGCACATAAGACATGCCTGTAGTACACGCACCCAAGATGCGTGCTTTTGAGATTTTTACCCCCCAAAGCTGTTATACTATTACTATAATTTATGTGAATGATGTATTTTTTTAAAAATTTTATCATGAGCCACAGCCAGAAACACATGCTTGAGACACGCTTTTCATAGTACCGACAGCTCCGAACCAGCCAGTAATGTTTGGTCTTTAAAAGCCAGCATCGTGTTTTGGAGAATCACCAAGCAATGATGGAGGATCGCTCAGAGTGCTCATTTAAAAATTAATGAGTCCATTTTACTACCATTTTAATATTTAGGACCTCATTGTGATACATTTGCATGGCAGAGTTGGAGACTGCATGGTGAGCCATTCAGATAATTGCGCGGTAAAATATGGCCACGTTAAACTGGCTGGAGACAGTTTAGTGACCGTTATTAAAGGCACGGTAAGTTTTGAGAATCCCGCTCTCAATGCCGGGAAAAACAAAAATGTTGACGGGAAATGTTTGAAATATTGCTAAATCTGATGTTAGGAATGATATATTGTCCATTTTAATAATTCAGATAGTTTAATGTTTCACATTTTCATGATAAACTTGATGTAGTCAATCATTTCAGTGTTTATTCTGTACATTTCAAGGTAGTTTATTATCCAAGAATGTGGGATGCTTTCACAAGCTTTTTTATTCATTTACCGAGATTTTCATTTTCTATTTTGTAAACCGCATAGTTTTTATGGGGTATATAAATTTTTAAATAAATAAATATATCTATCCATGGTGGCTTTATTCAATATCAGCTAATTTTGATTCCAAATATTTCTTTGTTGATCTTCTGTTGCCATGATATTATTAAAGTCTATGTGATCATATATTCTATCTGTATTCATTACGGTGAACAACTTGTAGATAGGTCGTAGCTAAGCAATTTATCGCACAATAGATTTAAGAATGTTATTTGGAAGACAAAGAGTTTTTCCTGTTAATAGCAGTTATGGGGGTAATTCTAAATGACCTGGGGGGTTTTTTATTATTATTTTTGCAGTTTCAAAGGTCTTGATGAAGAAATGTTTTGTGAAATGATCTTAATATTGCTATTCTCCATTTTTAATAGCTGGATTAAGAATATGATTGGAAGATGTCGTGTATCTACAGGCTCAGAACATATTCTTCCTCGTTGGGAACAGGACTATCATCTGCAGCCCATTGGCAAATTAGGGCTGTTTTATGAATATCTTGAAATGGGTAAGTTACTACAGCTCTTCTGTTACATTACATTCACATCTAGGGTTTTCATAACAGGGCAGAAAATGTAAATGAAGTGATAACTACAAGCTTAATAGGAATTGTTTGTTTTTATTTGATTTTTTTTTTCTTATGGAGCAGTTTTTCAACCTTTCTGCATTGTGATAGAAACAGGATGTACTTTTACCCACAGGTTTTGTAATCAATTTTCAAAGTGAAAGTACACATGTACTTTGGCTTTGAATCTTGCTCTGAGTGCAATGTGCACTTGGGGCTAGATTCACTAAGCAAACCGATCGATTTGCGACACCTTACCGAGCAAATTTCCCTCGGGCCTGATTCACTTACCTCTCCTCTGATCCGCTTCGAATCCGTGCATGCAAATGAGGAGAAATACATGCAAATTGGACAGTGACGCGATTCATCAACCAAAAATTTAAAACCGACTGGGCTGGCCGATCAACCCAAGAAGTGACTGCTGGGGAGCAGTTGAAAATGTCTCTCCGACCCTCTAGCCCTGTTCTCTGCATGCCCCAATGCTCTTCTCCTGCCCTCTCTGCCCCATGCTCTTCTCCTGCCTGCCGCTCCGATGAAAAAAGCAAAAAAAAAAAAAAAAAGTCACGACCCTGAAAACCTCCTGCAGCCCCAACTCTCCCACTACCCCAAACGCCTGCCTGCCTGCCCCGAAAACTGCCTGCCTCGATCGCCTGCCTGCCCCGACTCCCACCCTTCCCCACAGTACAAGCCCGTGGTTTTAACCCGCAGGCTTATAAGCGGGTTAAAACCACGGGCTTCTAACGTAAAAAAAAGAAAAAAATCTAAGCCAGGCCTGGAGGTCTAAGCCAGGCTCCCCGGCCTAAAGTAAAAAAGAAAAAAAATTTTTTTTAAAGTCACGGCAGAAGCATGCTCCCCTATGCGGCCCCCCCTGCACCAGTGCCCCCCCATGCCACTCACACTGTGCCAATGCCCCACAAAAAGCAAGAGGGATGCCAAGTCCCTCCTGCCATGTGAAACCTCTCCTGGCCAGGCCCAGCCCAGCCAACCTCCCTCCCTGTACTTTAACCTAGACAGGCCTGCTGACTGTGCCTGGCCCACCCTCTCCCCCCGTACTTTTCAAAATCGTTGGGAGCAGGAGGAGTGCTCAGCCCCTCCTGCTCCAGGCCTCCTCTGAGGCCGGCAGGATGACCGGCCAAGGCCACCCCCTCCCCGTACCGTAATATTGTTGGAAGCAAGAGGGGTGCTCAGCCCCTCCTGCTCCAGGCCTCCTCTGAGGCCGGCAGGATGACCGGCCAAGGCCACCCCCTCCCAGTACCGTAATATTGTTGGAAGCAAGAGGAGTGCTCAGTCCCTCCTGCTCCACGCCTCCTCCACCAACAAGTGTAGCCTTAGGCCATGCCCCGATGCATCATTTGATGCATTTGGCATAGTGGCCTTAGGAGCAGGAGGACTTTGCGCTTCCTCCTGCTCCTGAAGATATGCATGGGGAGGCCTAAGGAGCAGGAAGGACCAGGCACCCTTCCTGCTCCCAACGATTAGTAAGGTACGCCAGGCGGGTGGGTCGGGCACAGCCGCCTGGCCAGACCTGGGGTGGGCTGGTCATGGGTGGGGCCAGTGGGCCGGTCGGGGTTGATTCAAGGGGGGTGTCGGGCTACTGCAGTCTCTCCTGCAGTTTACTGCAGAATCTACTGCCTGCCCTGCTCTCTCCTGACTTCTCGCCCTGACTCTCCTGCTCTTTGCCGCCGTTCCCCATAGTGCAGGCCTGCTTTAAAACCATGGGCCTTGCACTGCGGGGAAGGGCGGCAGAGAGCAGGAGAGTCGAGGCGAGCAGGCAGGAGAGATCGGGGCAGAGCAGGGAAGGAAGGAGAGATCAGGGCAGAGCCCTGACAGCAGTGACTGGAGGCTGCTTCTCCTGTCACTACTGTCAGGGTCTGCGTATGAGCGGGGGTCGCACATTTGCGATCCCTGCTCACAAATAGGGACATTCACCCGAGCGCCCCTATTTGAATATTCTTCCATAGTGAATCCCTCAGACCTGCCCAAATTGGAAACGGCTGGCCGGAACTTCCTCTCTGATGTCAGAATTGAAAACGGGGAAAGGCTTGTGGGCCGGCCATTGTACAGTCGCTGCACGCAGCTCATCTGGCCCTGTTGCTGTGCCAGCAGCAGCGGAGAAGCAGGGAGAAATCTGCTGCAGCAGTGGCATGGGTGGGGGGAGAAAGAAAGAAAGAAAGAGCAAAAGTTGGGGGAGTGTGGCTGCGGTAGCTTGGGGGGGGGGGGGCAGAGAGAGAGAAAGATAGGATGCACAGTCAGAAGGAAGTGCAACCAGAGACTCACTAGACAACAAAGGTAGGAAAAATTATTTTATTTTCAATTTAGTGATTAAAATGTGTCAGTTTTGAGAATTTATATCTTTTGTCTTTATTTTGCACTATATTTGTCTGAGGTGACATTGCATATTTTAAAGTCATCTGTCTTGACCTCTTTGAAAAAAAACCGAGTATAAATGATAATGATAATTAACATTTTCTCTGCATACAGTGTGCTTTGTGCTTTTTTAATTTTATGGTTACCATTATGAATTAATAAGATATTGTGTGTACATTAAAAATGAATGGAAGAATTTGGGGGCGAGACTGAAAATTAGTAGATATCCCATTTTGAGGAAAAAAAATAAATGTTCACATTAAGCATATCTTAAAATATCATTTGGATTTCTACAAACCTGCTTCAACTTTAGCTGGAAATTGGCCTACCTCTCTAAGGGGCTCTTGTACTAAGCTGTGGTAAGCCCTGACATGAATAGCACTACCACAGGATATACTCTAATCACACACTAAAGAGGAATATACTCCGACCACATTTTACTGCTGCACTAAAAGTGGCCTCAGCAAACAGGAGAGCCCTGTGCTGAGGAAAACTCTGACTACTTTTTTAGCACAGCTTAGTAAAAGAGTCCTTAAAATATATGAGGATGAATATCCTTATGGTTAGGACAGCAGACCGAGTTTAAATCCTCCAGATGTTTCTTGTGACTTTGGGAATGACCCTTCACCTTGTGTTGCCTCAGGTACAAATTTAGGGCTAGATTTACTGGTATGTATTGCCTACAGCCTGGCTGCACTGAGTAAACCTGCTTTTGCTTTTAGAAGTACTTGGATGGGAGACCACCTGGGAATACCAGCTGCTATATAGGCTGAGAGGCCCCATGTTGGGCAGCAGTGACACATTGAAGCCACACACTGCATAGGAGAAGACAATGGCAAATCACCCCTGTACTCTGCTGTGAAACATCACAGGGTGGATGTCAGTGGCATGATCCATCCATCCATTAATTTGGATTTGGGCGTTAATCTTATAAAAGTTTTTCCACATGTAAAGCTTGTTGTGAACACAGAAAAAAACTTTTTAAATAAAATTCCCCTGTGGTTTATTTGCTATAAGTATATTTGGTGACAAGACAGTGCATAAGTGTTTCCCACAATGGAGTCTGAGCAGAACAGGAGCAGGTTTGCATTGTACCTGCTTCAGAGCACGTATAAATGGTTGGTTGATGTATGTATACTTCCAGAGATGCCAAGGGAGAGCATTTTGTAAGTGGGAGGTGTTAAATCCACCTCCCGACCCAGCTCATACTCTGTCCCCCTCCCCATAGCAAGCCTCCACTCTCCCTCCTTCAGCTGGCCTCTTCCACTCAATTTACTTAAAGCAGGGAAGAAGCAGCAGCTGCAGAACAGGCCAAAAATGTGAAAGTGCATGACAGTGGCGGCAGTAAGAGCAACAAGTGTCCTTGTGTGCTCAGAGGACCGAGCCTTTGTCTCCCGCTACAGGTGGGAACAGCATATGAGGAGGCAGTCCTGTCTCTCCTACTCTGTCCACTATGTCATGATCCCATTTTGTGGCTCGACTCCTAATATGAGTACAGCTGTTTTACCAATCTTGTTACGTTAGATATTTATTTTGAAGACGAATCCAAGAGCCAATCAGAGCAGAAATTTTTCCTTCCAATTTATATAGAGAATAATTTTCTAATTTTTTTCATTCTCAGTTATACAGTTTGGATTTGTGACTTTGTTTGTGGCTTCGTTCCCACTGGCACCTCTTCTGGCACTTGTTAATAATTTGATGGAAATACGACTGGATGCCTGGAAGCTTACCAGCCAATATAGACGTGCAGTACCAGAAAAAGCACAGGACATCGGAGCATGGCAGCCCATTATGCAAAGTGTAGCTATTCTTGCTGTGGCAACCAATGTAGGTTCAATATAACAACTCCAAATTATTTTCACTCTATTAATAGTATTTCAGGGGGGCAAGGCTGGATATAGATGTGTGCGTTTACTGAGAGTAGAAAATATAAATTTATTGAAAAGCTTTGCATGAGTTTTAAATATATTTGTTAATGCAGAATTTCACTGCTGTATAATTATTGTATAAGAATGGATTCAGCAAAAAAGACCGTTTATTTTTTGCACTCATTCTGACAGTCTGCTAAACCCATCTAGCCCAGCATCTTATTTTCAACTGTGAGCAAACCACATCACTGATACCTGGCAGGATCCCAGAAAGTAGCAATATTCCATGCTACTTTTCCCCAGGATTACCTTACTAGTTTATGGACTTTTTTCCAGGAATTTGTCTAAAGTTCAATTTCAGTTTATTTGATATACCGCCAGTATAAAACCTTTCTTAAACCCAGTTAAGCTAATGGCTTTTACATCATCATCTAGCAACAAGTTAAACTATGGGGACATTTCATCAAGCGCTAACCCCCGCAGCAAGCAAAAAAAAACTAATGCCTGGTCAATGGAGGCGTTAGCGACTAGCGCGGCAGGCAGTTTAACGTGTGGTATTCCCGCACGTTAAACTCCTATCACACCTTGATAAAAGGACCCCTATGTGTTGAGTAAATAAGTATTTTCTACAATTTATTTTAAATGTACTCCTTAGCAACCTTACGGTATGTCTCCAAGTCTTAAATGTTTTGAAAAAAGCAATCAATTTGCATTTATCCATTGCACTATACTGAGGATTTTAAGAACCACTGTCATATCTCCCCTCAGCCTTCTGTCCACCAGACTGAAGAGCCCTAACCTCCAAGTCTTTTCTCATATGAAAGCCGTTCTATCTCATTTTTGTTGCCCTTCTCTGTACCTTTTCTAATTCCACAATATCTTTTTTGAGATGAAGCGATCAGAATTGCATACAGTACTCAAAGATGCAGTTGCACCATGAGTAGTACAGAGGCTTTATGATGATTTATAAACATACCTGTTCAATACATTTCGAGCAAAGCCTTAAACCCTGTGCTCTTTCTGCATGTCACTCATGCTCTCTCTCCCCCTCCCCCCCCCAGATAACTATAAATGCTCCATGCACAGATATACCTAGGGATTACTATGTCCTACCCCTCTCCCCCTTAGCTACCTCCATTTGGGAATCCTTATCTATAATTTTAACTGTATTCACAGGCTGTTTACTTTCTTGGGTTTTTCATATTTAGTGTGATTGTATCTGATGCTGACTTTGTCTTGCTCCTAAGCTGTTTGTACTTTACCTCACTGTATGGTCTTTAGCTCATTTTTGTTAACCGCTTCAAACTTCATGGTGTTTTGCGGTATAAAAATAAAATTTTGTGTTAGAAACATAGAAACATAGTGGCAGAAAAGGGCTATAGCCCACCAAGTCTGCCCATTCCAAGTATTCGCTCCCGAATTTACTCCCTTAAAAATCCCACGTGAGCATCCCATTTACTCTTAAAATCCGTCACGCTGCTGGCCTCAACCACCTGCAGTGGGAGTCTGTTCCACTGATCCACCACTCTTTCGGTGAAGAAGTACTTTCTGGAGTCTCCATGAAACTTCCCTCCCCTGATTTTCAGTGGATGCCCTCTGGTGGTCGAGGGTCCCTTGAGACAGAAGATATCATCTTCCGACTCAATGCGACCCGTGATGTACTTAAACGTTTCAATCATGTCTCCCCTCTCTCTTCGTTCCTCAAGTGAGTACAGCCGCAACTTCTTTAGTCTTTCTTCATATGTTAGATCCTTTAGCCCCGAGACCATCTTGGTGGCCATTCGCTGAACCGACTCGATCCTCAGCATGTCCTTACAGTAGTGTGGTCTCCAGAATTGAACACAGTACTCCAAGTGAGGCCTCACCATGGATCTGTACAACGGCATAATGACTTTAGGTCTCCTGCTGACAAAACCTCTACGGATACAACCCATCATTTGTCTTGCCCTGGAGGAAGCCTTTTCCACTTGATTGGCAGCCTTCATATTCTCACTAATGATCACTCCTAGATCACGTTATGCCGTGGTCCTAACCAAGGTCTCATCATTTAGTGCATAAGTTCTGCGCGGGTTTCTCTTACCCAGGTGCATTACCTTGCATTTTTTAGCATTGAAGCCTAGCTGCCAAGTCGTTGACCATCGTTCTAGCAGCAGTAAGTCCTGTGTCATATTGTCAGGTAATAAGCTGTTGCCTACTATGTTGCAAATTTTGGTGTCATCGGCGAACAGTGATACCTTTCCCCTAAGCCCTTGCGTCATATCTC
Organism: Geotrypetes seraphini; assembly: GCF_902459505.1. Taxonomy (NCBI): domain Eukaryota; kingdom Metazoa; phylum Chordata; class Amphibia; order Gymnophiona; family Dermophiidae; genus Geotrypetes; species Geotrypetes seraphini. Next base: position 65,938,207 of record NC_047092.1, read on the forward strand.
TTATGAATAAGTTGAATAGAATCGGGCCCAAGACTGAGCCCTGCGGCACTCCACTGAGCACATCCGATGCTTCTGACGGGGTACCGTTCACCACCACCCTTTGTAGTCTACCGTTCAGCCAGTCCCCAACCCATGTAGTTAAAGTGTCTCCCAAACCCATCGATTTCAGCTTGTTCAATAACCTTCGGTGTGGGACGCTATCAAATGCTTTACTGAAGTCCAAATATACCACGTCCAGTGACTCCCCGGCATCCAGTTGTCTAGTAACCCAGTCAAAAAAGCTAATAAGATTGGATTGGCAGGATCTACCCTGGGTGAACCCGTGTTGGTGGGGATCACGTAGGTTTTCCTCATGTCTCCATGAGTTACACACTATAGACATGAGACTCACTGGCCTGTAGTTCGCTGTCTCTGTCATGCTGCCCTTTTTGTGGAGTGGGATTACGTTGGCGGTTTTCCAGTCCAAGGGGACTCTTCCTGTGCGTAGGGAAAGATTGAAAAGCACAGATAATGGTTCCGCCAGGACTTCACATAACTCCCTGAGCACCCTGGGGTGTATGGTGTCCGGTCCAATGGCTTTGTTCACTTTGAGTCTTGATAGTTCGCTGTAGACGCTACTGGCCGTAAATTCGAAATCTTGAAACGGATCTTTCTGGCTATCTCCTGTCTGAAGCTGTGGACCATCTCCCGGTGCTTCACATGTGAAGACTGAACAGAAATATTTGTTTAGTAATTATGCCTTGGCAGAATCTGATTCTGCATAGTTACCGTCCGATTGCTTCAGGCGTACAATCCCATCTTTGTTTCTTTTCCTGTCACTAATATAGCTAAAGAAAGATTTATCCCCTTTCTTAATGTTCCATGCTAGATCTTCCTCCATTCGGATTTTGGCCTCTCTGACTGCTTTTTTGACAGCTCTGGATCTGTCTAGATAGTCCTCTTTCGCCTCCTGTTTTCCTAAATGTTCTAATAATGCCTAACATTAGCCTAGATTCACTAATTATTAATAGGAGAGTTCTCGTGGAAAGTGGTGCGGTATCAGGCCGACAGCCTTGTGCGCCGCTCTGCTGCAAGGGAAGAGGACTCAGAAGCAGCCGCATTAGCTGTTAGTGCTCGAGGAACCAGGCAGGCAGCCGCGTCCAACAAGGGATGGTGTCAGAATTTTAAAAAGGTAACAGTGGGGGGAGGAAGGCCAGGAGCTGCCCTGCCTAATTAAAAATAGGTACGGGGGGGGAGAGGTGGGTGCCTACCTGCCTGCCTGCCGAATTAAAAATAAGGAGGGCGAGGTGGGACCTGCCTGCCTGCCTGTGGGGAGGCCTGGAGGGGGGAGACCTGCTTGACTGGGGGGCTACCTGGGAGGGGGGTAGGCCTGCCTGCCTGGGAGGGGGGAGGCTGGCCTGGGTCCCATAACTATAGTTCGGGTTCCATATGCATCACTTTGCACTTGCTTATATTAAACGTCATCTGCTATTTTGATGCCCAGTCTCACAAGGTCCTCTTGTAATTTTTCACAGTCCTCTTGCAAATTAACAACTTTGTGTCATCAGCAAATTTAATAATCTCACTAGTTATTCCCAGCTCTAGATCATTGATAAATATGTTAAAAAGCAGCAGTCCCAGTACAGCCCCCTGGGGAGCCCATTATTTACCATTCTCCATTGGGAATATTGACTATTTAAACCTACTCTCTATCTTTCAACCTGCTCTTAATCCATAATAGGACATTACCTCCTATCTATCCCATGGCTTTCTAATTTCCTCAGAAGTTTTTTATGAGGTATGAGGTAAAAATCCAGATACACAATACTAACCAGCTCACCTTGATCCACATGTTCATTCATCCCTTCAAAGAAGTAGAATAGATTGGTGAGGCAAGATTTCCCTTGTCTAAATCCATGTTGGCTCTATTTCATTAATCCATGCTTATGTATATTCTCTATCATTTTGCACGGCACCGACATCAGACTCACTGGTCTATAATTTCTCGGATCACCTCTGGAACCTTTTTAAAAAATCTGCATTATGTTGGCCACCTTCCAGTCTTCTACTACCATGCTGGATTTTAAAGATAAAATACAAATCACTAGCAATAGGTCTGCAAGTTCAATTTTCAGTTCTCTCAGTACTCTGGGATGTTATACCATCCGGTCCAGGCAATTTGCTACTGTTCCCAAAGAGTCTCAGGGTAAATATCATCCTGAGCATTGAACTCAAAGTATTCTGTAATGGTCAGTCACAACTTATTCAGTGTCACCTTAAAATCTAACAATGTTTAATTTAGTTAACAGAAATATGGCCCTTGCTTTAAGTGCTCTCTATTTCAAAACACCCAAATAGGTCTGTGGTCAGACCATACATGATTCCCCTATATCTTCTTCTGTAATAGCCTAGAGTGACTTGTGGTCCACCAAGATGTAACTTATGGGGGAGAAGGAATTATGTCTACATTGTAATGACAGGCTGCATTTTACTGTGACAGGAAAAAGAATCCTTGGTGAGAAATTTAGGCAATATGTTTTGGGCATTTAAATTTAGAAGGTGGAGGTGACATATGGATGCATATCACTTCTGGTGGCCACCTCCAGCAAAATACAAGATGTCCCAGTAGTAAAGATAGCAATGTGAACAACAAACTTAGCTATTCACTTCTAAGTGATGCAGTAGTAAATGAGACTAACCCAAAAAATATACAAAAAGTGAGATTGCCCCTGAAAGGTAGCTGGAAAGCAATGACTACAAAAGCTCGAAGTCTAAGCAACAAAGTTCATGATCCTGATGGTCCTGATGTTAGAGGCAGACTTAGATATTGTTGCCATCACAGAGACATGGTTCAGTGATTCCCATGGGATACCAACATACTGGGCTATAATCTTTGTAGGAAGGGCAGGGACGGCCAAAAAGGTGGAGGAGTAGCTCTCTATGTGAAGAACAATATCCAAGTAACTGAAATGCAGGGGGCCTGAGGAAAAAAGTGATATGGATTACTTTGAAACGAAAAGATAGAACTTCTATCTACATAGGTGTTGTCTACAGACCTCTGACACAATTGGAGCAACTTGATATAGATCCGGTTGCAGATATCCAGAAGTTGGGAAGGAAAGGGAAAGTTCTGTTGTTGCTGGATTATTTCAACCTGTTGGATGTGAATGGAAAGTTTTGTCTGCAGAATCGGAAAGAAGCAGAGAGATCATGAATGCCTTCAAAGAGCTCTGCTCAGGCAAATGGTGACGGAACCCATGAAGGAAAGAGCAATGCTTGATCTGGTGCTCACAAATGGAAAAGTGTTTATAGCGTCCGAGTTGGTGTCTACATGGGCAGTAATAATCATCAAATGATTTGGTTTGATATAACAGCTAAAGTGAAAGGCAGCCACATAAAACTCAAACTCCTGGATTTCAAATGTGCAGTCTTTAGTAAAATGAGAGAGTACCTGAAGAAAGAGCTGAGGGGTGGGGGGCACTGGAGCTGTGGCTTCCCCCAAAATTGGCAGTTTTATAAAAGGGGGTAAATTATTAATCTCAGTAAATGTAAGCCTTCCTTGGCAGGGAAAGAACTACCACTGCCTGAATTGTAACTTGCCTTGATTTGGAAAGGTGAGTAAATGTAAAATCCAAATAACTAGCAGTTGATTTAAAAAAAACAAAATAGTAAACCCCTAGATTTGCCACTCCATTTTAATCATAGCTTATGCAAAGTGAAGCACTATAAATACAAGATAAAACTGGCAAATAAGATTCAGAAATCATAGGTAGGACTATATATAAATTAAAAATAATAATCTGTTTCTCTTTTAGGCAATGATAATTGCTTTTACATCGGATATGATTCCCCGGTTGGTTTATTACTGGTCATTCTCTGTCCCTCCTTATGGGAATCATAGCAGCTACACCATGAATGGATACATCAACAATTCACTTTCAGTCTTCAGCATAGCAGATTTTACAGAGGAGAGCCGACCAGACCCCATAGCTTGGTTTGGCAATGGCACCACATGCAGGCAAGTTCTCTGTAGAAGAAACTACAGTATTTTTCTTTTAAAATGATAGGGTAAGAAGGGAGATAGAGAGGGGAACTGGAGTACATGAATAGTGGAGCAGGGAAGGAAGAGGAGAACTATAACACATAGATTGTGAGGCAAGGAAAAGAGAGGGGAACCATGGCATGTGGGTTGTGATTCATATGGATGAAAGGGGAGGTAGGAGGAGAGAGAGAGATGCAGGAGACCACTGGGAGGACAGGCAAGAGAAGGATTCTAGAGACCGTGGAGTTGGGGAAGGAAAATAGAGAAAAAGAAACATGAAGGAGACCTTATGTGGGAGAATTTTTTGTAGGAGGGATTTTTGTATATGTGTTGAGGAGTGGAAGGAGATAATTATATGTGGGGGAGAGGAAGTTTTATGTGTACGGCCGTCTAAGAGTAGTACTGACATTCATGCAGTCCTTCTTGTTCTATCAAGACCAGTGGTTCTTAAACCTGTCTTGGGGGTTTTTTTTCTGTAGTAATTTGTCTATTAAGATTGATACCTAACATCCTTAATTTTTTATTTGTTTCATTGATGTAACACTCCTCTACATTTTTATTTTGCATTAGGACATGTATACTACATACAGAGAGAAGCAGCAATGTAAACCTTTCATGTTGAATGTATTTGCCATATGGATAGCTGTAGGGTTCTATGATATGTGTTGACATTGTTTGCATCATGGTGTCTTGTGTGGTTTTGTGCCATATTCTTTTATTTTGGATTCTGGAGTTTACTCCTAACATGTTTTTGTTTCAGGGTAGGTGGTTGCTAGAATAAGACTAGAGGGGGGGCACAGAATATTTCTTTTAGTAATTAATCTTCCAGAAATAGGAGTTGAAGATCTTGTATCATTTTCCTTAGGTTTTTTTAGTGGTACTCGTTTCGTGATTCTCCTTACAGTTTTCTTGGAAATTTCTTGGATTCTGTTGCTTTAAGGACTCAATCAATACTCGTCACCTACATGTACCTGTACATAGGAAACCAGGGGTTAATTAAGGTATTAATTTTATCCTGTGGGTCGGGTAATATATGTTGGTGTTGTGTGGCTTGGCTGTGTATAATGGATTTTTTCATATGTGAAGGATGAAAACCAGAGCTATAAAAGAAATTACATCTGTCAGCTGGTTTCCTATGTACAGAATGGATATATAATCACTAATTAAAGTGAAGGCAATATGTGCTCAAGAAATAAAATATGAAATAAAAAATGAACACAAATACAATGATAATAGATGTTAACTACGGAGGGGAAAAGACCTCAAATGTACAGGGACATTTGAGGTCTTTTCTCCTCCGTAGTCAACATCTATTATCATTATATTTGTGTTCCTATGTACAGGTATGTATGTAGGTGACCAGTATTGATTGAGACTCTGCCCTCCCCTCCCGACTCAGCAACTGGCCCGGCCCACTCCTGACCGGCCTGGCCCAACACCCCCCTCTGTAACACCCCTCGCTGTACCTAAAAGTTGGGAGCAGGAGGGGTGCTCAGTCCCTCCTGCTCCTTAGGACTCCAGTGCTGTCTTTGGGAGCAGGAGGAACTACAAAGTCCTCCTGCTCCTGCTCCCGACGCAATGTGAATGTGGGCCTTAGGCACCGCCCTGGTGCATCATGTGATGCACGAGGAGGAGCCTAAGGCCCTGATTGGCTCAGGCTCCTCCCTTGGGAGGGGCCTGAGGGGCCTGAGTCAATCAGGGACTTCCTTAGGGCTGAGCCTAAGGAAGTCCATGATTTGCCAAAGGAGGAGTCTGAGGCACCTGAGCTAATCAGGGCCTTAAGCTCCTCCCCATACATCACATGATGCACCAGGGCGGGGCCTAAGGCCCACATTCACATTGCGTTGGGAGCAGGAGCAGGAGGACTTTGTAGTTCCTCCTGCTCCCAAAGACAGCACTGGAGTCCTAAGGAGCAGGAGGGACTGAGCACCCCTCCTGCTCCCAACTTTTAGGTACAGCGAGGGGTGTTACAGAGGGGGGTGTTGGGCCAGGCCGGTCAGGAGTGGGCCGGGCCAGTTGCTGAGTCGGGAGGGGAGGGCAGCGTCGGGTGGAGCAGCTAGTGGCAGGAGGGAGTGGGCATCCCTCCTGCTATTTTTAGGTTGCAGGGGGGGATCGCATTTGTCGGGGGGCCCTCGGCCGTCTTTTGACAGGTCTGCCTGTCTTTTTTTAATGGGGTAGATATTTTGTGTATGTAACACATGCAAAATATCTGTGCCATGGGAAAAAAAATGTAAAGACAGGCAGACCTGTCAAAAAACGCCTCCCCCCCCCCCTTCCCAACAAACACGGGAGATTTCAGGATGGTAATGGAGCAGGAGAGTCGGCAGGGACGTGTGCGACTGGTCCCCAACAGTCGCTTCTTCTGTTGATTGGTCAGCCCAGTCGGTGGCCCAGATTTGTTAGTGAATCGCGTCCCTGCCTACTTTGCATGCCATTTCCCCTCATTTGCATGCACGGATCAGAATCGGATCAGCACAGAGGTTAGTGAATCGGGTCAGAGGAAAATCGGGTCACAAAATGATCGGTACACAATTGGTTTACTTAGTAAACCTAGCCCCTAGTTCCTTCAATGTATACCCATTATTTTCTGATTAGAAATTCTCTGTGTTCATTCCATGCTTGTTGGAACTTTGTCACCGTTTTTTTCACCACCTCCCATGGGAGCACATTCCACGCTCCGTAAAGAAGAATTTCCATAACATTACTCTTGAGTCTACCACCCCTCAACCTCAAATTATGCCTCTGGTTTTACCATTTTTCTTTCTCTGGAATAGATTTTGTTCTATGTTAATACCTTTCAAGTATTTGAACGTCTGAATCATATCTCCCCTGTCCCTCCTTTCCTCTAGGGCAGTGTGTCTCAACATGAGGGCTTAGGGTAGCAGCAGTGCTGTCTGCCTCCAAGCCTGGAGCCTACACTCTGTGCTGCATCATGCCTTTGTAAAAGCAGTAAGTTGTATCAAAAATTGGTGGAATGCAGCAGCAAGCAGGCATCAGAGTCAGCAGCAGACAGCCTGTGTAAATCCCTGCTGCTGCCCTGACTCCTCTAGGAAGAAATGGTCTTTTAAGGTAGGGTAGTGCAGGGGTCCAGAAATAGGGGACATGCAAGGGTGGAGTCCTGCACAGCTGGCCCTGCCTTTTACCACCTAGGGCAAAGGACTTGTGCTTTAACTTTATAAAATTAACTAGGAAGCCATCAAGCCCTGGAGTTATATGAGCTGGGAGGGAGCAAATGACCAAGGCAACTTCTGCTTCTGTAATTGAACCCTCTAATTTTTCCCTATGAGAGACAGACGGTATAAAATTACTGACCTAAAACTGTTCTGCAAATTTTTAATTGCATTCCTTTTTTTCTGGAGAAAGATTATACTGATTTTTTTAAATAAAGAACAGTGGAACCAATATTCAGAACAATTTAAGCGGGTAGGACGTTCTCCTGCCCACTTAAATCACTTGCCACTGCCTAGAGTAGGGATATTCAATGGCAGTTAAATGGAACATGCCACTGAATATTCCCTCAGACTGCCCAAGTAGAAAGTGGAAAGGGGCAGCACTGGGGAGGAACCCCAGGTTATGCAGGTGCCGGCATATTTTTCTTTAAATTTAAACAAGACAAAATCCCAACCCTCCCTCCAAACATGCCCCTGCCCTTCCTCCTCCTGACCCCCTCCCCCACCCTCCCACCCACGCTGCACACCCTCTCAGAAGGCCCCCCCCCCAAAACCCACTCAATGTGAAGGTAGCCTCCCTGGACCTACCTTTGTCTCTGATGGTCCAGTGAGGGTAAGAGCACAGCTTCTCACAGTGGCTCTTCAAAATGGCTGCTGTGACCTCTTGCAGCTGCTTGCGGTACTCATAAGTACCATAAGTTGCTGTGAGAGATCGTAGCAGCCATTTTGAAGAGCTGCCGCTAGGGGAAGGAGCAAGAGGCTGTGCTCCTGCCCCCACCAACCCACGCTGAACCACCAGAGACAAAGGTAGGCCTGGGGGGCCTACATATATTTTGGGGATTAGAGGGCTTACCAGGTGGGGAGAGTAGCGGTCTGGGAAGGAGGGCAGAGGAGCATAAGAACATAAGAACATAAGCAGTGCCTCTGCCGGATCAGACCACAGGTCCATCTTGCCCAGCAGTCCGCTCCCGCGGCGGCCAAAAACAGGTCAAGGCCTGTCTGAATCATCAGAAGGGGCTCCCTTGCCACCTTGGTTTCCCATTTAAGTTCTGCCCTCCTATCGAAGTCCTAGCCCTCCGGTCTTGCACATGTACGACCAGGTTGGTTTACTCAGTACCCCACGATCCCTCTATCCCTCAGGAATCCATCCAATCCCTGCTTGAATCCCTGTACCGTACTCTGCCTGATCACTTCCTCCGGTAGCGCATTCCAAGTGTCCACGACCCTTTGGGTGAAAAAAAAACTTCCTTGCATTTGTTTTGAACCTGTCTCCCTTCAGTTTCTCAGAATGCCCCCTCGTATTTGCTGTCCCCTTCAGTCTGAAGAATCTGTCCCTATCCACCCTCTCTATGCCCCTCATGATCTTGAAGGTCTCTATCATATCTCCCCTGAGTCTCCTTTTCTCCAGAGAGAAGAGCCCCAGCCTATCCAGCCTCTCGGCGTATGAGCAGTGTTCCAGCCCTTTTACCATTTTCGTTGCTCTCCTTTGGACTCTCTCAAGTACCGCCATGTCCTTCTTGAGGTGCGGCGACCAATACTGAACGCAGTATTCCAGATGCGGACGCACCATCGCTCGATACAATGGCATGATGACTTCCCGTGTTCTGGTTGTTATGCCCTTCTTTATGATGCCCAGCATCCTGTTGGCTTTTTTCGAGGCTGCTGCGCACTGTGCAGATGGCTTCAGTGATGCATCCACCAGCACACCCAAGTCTCTCTCTGTCTCCCAACAATACCCCCCCCATGTTCGGGGGAGGGTCAGAAGAGATAGAAAGGGGGGTCAGGGGGATTTCTTATGTGAGGAGAAGAGATTAATCTGTTCACTGAATCTTTTAATGGTTTCTCTATTGCAGTATGTCACACAATTTTTAAGCTGCTGGCACAATAATCTCAGGGCTGTGGCTGGAGGATATCCGGAAATGCGCGGTTGTTGACGCAATGACATCACGCACATGCATGACATCATCACGTCAACGTCCGCAGCCCTGAGCCTTCTATTACCACTGTGTAGGGGGTGGACATCATCACGTCAATGTCTGCAGCCCTGAGCCTTCTATTACCGCTGGGTGGGGGGTGACTGCAGAAGAAGGGTGAGGAGAAGGAACAGAGGCGCCAGCGAGGAGAGGCGCAGGCACTGGCTGACTGACTACAGGACGTGCCTCTCTCTGCAAGAGGCATGTCCTGTAAGCAGGCAGCCAGCACCTCTCCTCCGCACCGGCATCATGGGGTACACCTGGAATCCTTCAGGGCACACAGTTTGTGATACACTGCTCTAAAGCCTCTGATGTTATAGCAATGGGGGTAGATTTTTGTGAAAACAAAAAATTATGCTGCCAGCCTGATATTTAGCTGGTCAGAATTATCCAGGGACATTCAGTGCCAGTGCCCACACAAGACTCAGCACAGAATATCACCAGATAATTTAGCCAGCAGTGATCAGCATGTAAAAACACACTGACCGCTGCCGGCTGAATATCGCTGGGGGATGTCTTTACAATATGTCTAAATATTTCTGTGTAGTTATCTAGTTTATGATTCTGTTCATCTGGAGGAGTATAGCAAGTGTTCTCTTTTTTTTTTTTTTTTTGTAATCAAGTATAATTAAAGGAGTGTCCTCCCTTATGTAGACATGCATCTTTAGATACATTTTTGTGAAGAATTCACCAGGTCAAAACAGTTGTGTTTTTTTTAGAAGAGCAGAGTGTTAGTCCTTTTGACAGTGCTGAGAGCTCACACTGTGACAGTTGAAGGTATTTGTAAAGGTTTGTTTGTGGGAGTTTTAGCAGTTAAATGTTTTAGTTCTAACATTCATCTTCATCAGTTGGCACCATAGTATCAAGTGATTTATTCTTAGCCTGGTCTTTTGCCTCAAGTGCTGTTGGCCTGGGAGGTGTTACTGGTCTCCAGCTGGTTATGCATGAGGCCATTCAGTTTTCTTTTGTTTTTCTCTGAATGACTCTGTGTTGTTGCTCTTCATGGAATTCCTGTAGATCTTTCTCCAGTTACTCTCTGAAGTTGGTGCTTAGTTTCTGTAGGTTTCTTTTAATTCCTTCTTTTTCAGTTGTTATGAATACCTTTTTTCTGGTATAGCTCATCCATTATCAGATAAAGGGCATTTCAACCTCAAAATGTTACTGTCATACCACCTAAGTCAACCACTCCCCTTGTACCCCAACCCCTTTATATTGTGCTGTAATGACCTGTATACTGTAGATAGCCTAAGACCTACATGAGTCTGTACTATTTAAATCCAGTGTAACTGCATTGTTTCTTTTCTAATCAGATGAAAAGAATAACTCTTGTATGCTCGTCACAGATGTACTCTTCGTCCAATGAAAGGATAGCGCCCACAATTTCTTTGACCCTTATTTCCAATTACACTACTCCCCCGAAATTTGTGGGGGTTACGTTCGCGGAGTGACCGCAAATATTGAAAAAACGCAAATATCGGAAGAGTACTGTAATTGGCACTCCCCCTTCCGAGCCTGGCACGCAGAGAGCCGGTTTCGCACCTAGAGGAGACAGTAGTGATTTTCTATGCAGATGGCCCCCCACTCCTATGTTCAAGGTGAAGCAGGGATACCTACCCAGCAATGGAGAGGTCTCACTGTGTAGCCCAATTCTTCCTACTCACACCCACCGGTTCACTGTCTTGGGAAACTCAGCTCCCCCATTGCTGGTTCCTGCGCACTCCTCCTCCTCCTGCACAACCCAACACGGACGCGTGCTCCAGGTTTCCGTGAGAAGGGGCGTTACCTAGCACAGGTTTTCGCGAGCGTGAAGATGCTGACGGGAGTGACGCAATCGCAATGTTGATGGTAGGATGAGGGAATTTGTAATTCTGCTTTCCTCTCTCACTGTGGGAGGATTCACGGGAGGCGTGGGAGGATGCACGGCAGGCATGTGGCCAGGAAAAACCGCAGGTTGGGGAAGGGAAGGCCCATAGTAACAGAGAGCTTTTCCATTGGTCAGTCATTCGCTGAATTTTCTGACCAGAAGAAGCGGTCAGAAAATACCACGAATGACTGAGTCCGCCGATAGCGAATTCGCAGTGATGTACTGTATTTGTTAAAAATTATTTGAATAGATAGTTATGAAATATTTCATTATGTATCTTAAGCAATATTAGTAGAGCAATGAAAAACTACAGTGTATACTTAAATATAAACTGATATAACATTTCCCCCTCCCCCTTTTGGGATGGAAAAAATGTTAACCCGAATATAAACCAAGTACCGGCCGACTCTGCACCTACCAGCCCCCCCCTAGACCTACCACATACCTCTCCTCAAGCCTTTCTTAAGCCTCGATGGTCCAGTGGTGAGTCAAAAGGACTCAGATATAGTGAAAATAGACAATAATTAGTAAAACACTTCCACAACAGTAAGATGTACTATGTTCGATGGTATTTTGATGTTTTGATAACACAGAGCAGGCTGAATAACAATTTTCAAACGGAGGAAAAAGCCTCAGACCAGGGCCCTCCCACCTCCACAATGATGGAATAGCGGTGGTGGAGCGTTCACCTCACTGGCAAAAAACCTCCTTTAAAAGAAACAAGCACTGTGCTGTGTTATGCTTAGCTTAGAAGATATTGCAAGATAGATGAAAAAACATATTCAACTTATCTTCTGTTGATCGGTACACCAACGGTGGCCAGTGTTTCACAAGTCTGCTGCCTCAGGGTGTAACGTATCCGATCAAGCTGAAACCAGAACCACAAACTTGAAGTTAGAACTGGACCACTGCATCTATAATAATAATTCCCTTAGCGCGCATGCGCACTTCAATTTTCGTAGCTCCGTGGTCGGCAGACAAATCAGCAGAGAAGTTGGTAAAGCATACGTGCGTGTGCGGCACTTGCGATGCGTGAGGCGTGCGCGCACACGCGTTCGATTTGCTGTGAGTGGCGGTATACTTCTCCCAGCAGCGTTATTCTGTGCCGGTTGCCGTTTGCTGCTTGATTTTTTTTTAAAAAGGTAGGTGGGAGAAGAGGCGCAATAATTTACATCCCGCTTAAGATCCCCAATATTCCCCCAACATCCCGGACCTCCACCGACATCCCTCTGACATCTCCACACACACGGACAGGGGCCAAACAGACGGGACTGACAGACTGACAGAAAAGGTGGCAGTGAAAGACACAGAAGGACAGGGAGCCAGAAAGACGGGACATTGACAGACTGACAGAAAAGGTGGCAGTGAAAGACACACACAGACGGACAGGGAGCCAGGGAGAGAGATTGAAAGGAAAAAAAAGACAGCGGACAAGGAGAGAGAGACACACAGAAAAAAAGACAGACAGACAGCGGCCAAGGAGACAGTTAGAAAAAAAGGCATACAGTGGCCAAGGAGACAGTCAGCAAAAAAAGACAAACAGACATACAGTGGTCAAGGAGACAGTCAGCAAAAAAAAGACATACAGTGGTCAAGGAGACAGACAGACATACAGTGGTCAAGGAGACAGTCAGCAAAAAAAAGACATAAGGTGGTCAAGGAGACAGACAGACATATAGTGGACAAGGAGACAGACAGCAAAAAAAGACATAGAGCGGCCAAGGAGACAGACAGCAAAAAAAGACAGACAGACATATAGTGGCAAAGGAGACAGTCAGCAAAAAAAAGACATACAGCGGCAAAGGAGACAGTCAGCAAAAAAAGACAGACAGATATACAGTGGCCAAGGAGACAGACAGGAAAAAAAGACAGATAGGCAGTGGCCAAGAAGACAGACAGCAAAGAAAGACATACAGCAGCCAAGGAGACAGTCAGCATAAAAGGACAGACAGACATACAGTGGCCAAGGAGACAGACAGCAAAAAAAGACAGACAAAGAGTGGCCAGGGAGACAGACAGCAAAAAAAGATGGACAGACATACAGCAGCCAAGGAGACAGACAGCAAAAAAAGACAGGCAGACATACAGCAGCCAAGGAGACAGACTGAAATAAAGATAGACAGACAGACAGCAGCCAAGGAGACAGACAGCAAAAAAAGACATACAGCGGCCAATGAGACTGTCAGCAAAAAAAGACAGACAGACATACAGTGGCCAAGGAGACAGACAGCAAAAAAGACAGACAAAGAGTGGCCAGGGAGACAGACAGCAAAAAAATACAGACAGACATACAGCAGCCAAGGAGACAGACAGCAAAAAAAGACAGGCAGACATACAGCAGCCAAGGAGACAGACCGAAATAAAGACAGACAGACAGACAGCGGCCAAGGAGACAGACAACAACAAAAAAACAGACAGGGAGACAGATATACAGAAAGAAATCAACTGTACAATGGATATTAAAGCTCTCACGGTAAGTTTTCAGTAAATTTTTTAAACTGTTAAGTCTGCTCATCTATTCTAGCATCCGTTAATCTAACGGACTTAAACACTAATATCTTCATAAAATTTCAATAAAACCAGCAGAACTTACCTCTAATTCGGACGCTGAATGTGTCTCAAACATCCAAAGATGGCTTCACAGAGTTCGCACTAGATTTGAATACTCCCAGTATGTTGTCGTCAGAACCGGAAGTGTCATTACGTCAGTGCTCCGACGCTAATGAAGACACATGATTTGCTGCACAACTACACTTACAGACAAAAAACTGATAAGGATCATCGACACAGTTTTGCAGGCACATGATATATTGCATAAGTTCACCAACAGCAAACAGACACAGACAAAAATATACATCAAAAACATGAAAAGATCAAGAAAAAAGCAATGATTAAGTTTCTTAAGTGGTGAGTCAAGAAAGGAGCGATCTGTCCCTCCTCCTCGGACAGATGTCAGGTCCTGTCCCAGCTGGCTTTATACCCACTGCACCCCTTCCCCCCTCCCATACCCAGAGCTGGCCTTTTCCTGTCCTAGCTTAAATCCTGGTGATACAGTGGTGAGATGAACTGGGATAGAAGAGATCCCTCCCTTCCCCAAGGTGAGGTGTCGGGTCCTTTTCCAGCCGACTGTTCAACTACCCAACCATAAGCATTTCATCTTGAGCTACTGTTGGGTTCTAAGTCTCTGGATAAATGCCGTGAGTTCATAGTTCATACCACGAGACTATGAACCCCAAAGCAGCCCAAGATGAAGCATTTACTGTAAGTGCTACAGTGGCTGCATGCAGTGGCGTAGAGTGGGGAGGGTGGGGCAAGCTGCCCCGGGCGCCATCTCGATGGAGGCGCCAGCACCTCTCTACTCCCCCTCAACACTCTCACGTTCTCCCTTCCCCGCCCCCCACGTACCTCTTTAAATATATTTACCAGCACAAGCAACTATTCTAGCCAGCTGCCATGCCAGCTTGGCTTCCTTTGAAATTACTTCAAGTTCACGGATGTCAGAAGTGACATCAAAGGGAACACCAGCGTGAGCAGCAGGCCAGAGAAGCTGTTTTTGCAGGCGAAGGGAGGACACAAGTGTGGCTGGCAAGCGGGAGTGGGGGAAAGAAGTGGGGGAAAGCGGAGAGGAGGGCGCAGGAGAGGGAGGTGCCAGCATCCTAGGCACCTCTTACCCTTGCTGCACCACTGGCTGCATGGGAACAGGAAACACACAGTGAAGGCCAGGATCGGGAGTTGATGCACCCGCACTGCTAGAAGTGACTTCAGAGGGAGAGCCAAGGCCGGTGCGAGCAGCAGTTTGGAGATGCTTCTCATGCCAGCGAAGAGTTAAAGAGGTACGGGGGGGTGTAGAGAAGGAGAGGTGCCGGCGCCTCCCACTAAGCGTTCGGAGTGGTCCACCCTCCCACCTCCCACCCACCCCTTACAATATCACTACCCTCACTTCAAACAGCTCACCCACTACAAAAACACCCCTATTGTCTTTGGTAGCTCTCTATACACTCCTCGCCTATAATTCCCTGCCCAACATTCCAAAATACCAGCCCCCCCCCCCCCCCCACACACACACACACTCTTATCCATAATCAAGATTCAAGATTCTTTATTTTTTATATACCGTCTATAAAAAATACATGTCTAGACGGTGTACATTATAAAAAATTATAAAAACAATTAAAGGAGGCAAATAAAAAACGGTAGCTTATCAAATGTTAAAAATACTGGACAAATTTAAATTAACATACATGGGATGAAAGGATGGTAGGGGAGGGAGAGGTTGTTTAAAATACATCGAAGTAAAATTAATAAAAAAGGACGGTAAATGGGGAGTGGTAAAAACAACAGGAGGGGATGACTTTAAGAAGAAGTGTTAGACATTTCAAAAATACATATGAATCAGGAAGTTAAAAAATGGAGGCTGATGCTAGAGAGTGAAAGCATATTTAACAAGGAAAGTTTTAAGTTTAGTTTTAAATTTTTCAAGGGAATTCTCTAATCGAATGTCGAGTGGAAGGGCATTCCACAAAAAGGGGGTGGTAACTGAGAAGCTGGATTTGCGAGTGATGTCATGAAACAGTTCCCGGATTGACGGTATAGAAAGTAAATTTTGATTATTTCAACAGAGGACCCTTGATGATGAGTAGGGGATCAAAAGTTTGTCTATAAATGCCGGTTGATTAGAGGTTTTAGTTTTGAAGGTGAGGAGAAGTATTTTATAGGAAAGACGATGAGAAACAGGTAACCAATCTGCTTTACGAAAAAGAGGGGTGACATTATCAAACTTTATAGCATGATAGATTAATTTAACAGCAGTATTTTGTAATAATTGTAAACGACGGATTTCTTTCTGGGTTATGTCTTGATAGAGGGCATTATAGTAATCAATAGTTGAGATTATTAGGGAGTGAATCAATATATTAATAGAGGAATAATCGAGAAAAGAGGGAATAGAACGGATGAGCCTGAGCTTATGAAAGCATTTCTGCATGACTGCACTAATTTGTTGATGGAAAGTAAGATCCCTGTCTAGAATGACTCCAAGGAGTTTAACTTTGTTATCCATTTGAATTGGGTACTGATGGGTAGACATAGATGGTCATCTGGGGAAATCGAGAAAAGAACACTGGTAGTTTTAAGAATGTTCAACGATAGTTTATTATGCCGAAGCCAAAGGCTGATTTTGTTGAGTTTTTGATTAATTTCTGTTATGTCTTCAGTGGATTTAGGATTTATGAGATGAAGTAATTGAATATCATCGGCATAAGTGTATACAGTGAAACCTATAGATTGGGCCAGGGTGAGTAGTGGAGCTAGGAATATATTAAAGAGAAGGGGAGAAAGAATTGAACCTTGCGGCCTGTTATTCATCTATACCAGGGGTGTCAAAGTCCCTCCTCGAGGACAGCAATCCAGTCGGGTTTTCAGGATTTCTCCAATGAATATGCATGAGATCTATTTGTATGCATTGCTTTCATTGTATGCTAATAGATCTCTTGCATATTTATTGGGGAAATCCTGAAAACCTGACTGGATTGCGGCCCTCGAGGAAGGACTTTGATACCCCTGATCTATACACTCTCTACCCCAAATATTGCTCAGTTTTTACACATACCCCCCTCCCCCTGCTAACTGAACTCTGCAAATCAAGTTGAGCAAGCTTCATCCAAAGCAAGGCAAATCATAGGTTGCATACGTAGGAGTTTCGTCAGCCGTAGACCTGAAGTCATTATGCCACTGTATAGATCCATGGTGAGACCGCACCTGGAGTACTGTGTGCAATTTTGGAAGCCACATTACCGCAAGGATGTACTGAGACTGGAATCGGTCCAGAGAATGGCCACCAGGATGGTCTCGGGACTCAAGGAGCTCCCATACGAGGAGCGGTTAGGGAAGTTGCAGCTCTACTCACTCGAGGAACGTAGAGAGAGGGGAGATATGATCGAGACATTCAAGTACCTCACGGTTCGCATCGAAGTGGAAGAGGATATCTTCTTTTTCAAGGGTCCCGCGGCAACAAGGGGACATCAGTGGAAAATCAGGGGCGGGAAACTGCCCGGTGACACTAGGAAGTTCTTCTTCACCGAAAGGGTGGTTGATCGCTGGAATAGTCTTCCACTTCAGGTTATTGAGGCCAGAAGCGTGCCAGATTTTAAGGCCAAATGGGACAAACATGTGGGATCTATCCGCAAAGATAGATAGGGAGGGTCATTGGAGTGGGCAGACTTGATGTGCCGTGGCCCTTATCTGCCGTCTCTTTCTATGTTTCTATGTTTCTATGTAACTTATTGAGGTCTGAAAGGGATCACTCAGTTCCCATTGCCTTGGGAAACATGGTATTTATTAAGGAAATTAGAATGGGCCGGCGAGACAAATGCACCAAAGCTCGTAGAGGTTTAAAGGGCTTTGGAGAATTGCCACGAGGCACTCGCTAGCGCGGCTTGATAAAAGAAGCCCTATTTAATCCTAGCAACGAAGAAAGAAAGTGGATCATAGGAGATAGCGTTAAAATAATTTAATTAACAATAGGCCAATGTGGCCACATTTCACCTAGAAAAGGCAGCTTCAGGGGCAGCAATTCTTAATTAGACATACAGTAAGTAATATTTCATTGATCTTATTGGTATTTATTTCAATGTTATTGATATAGTTTATTTGGTTGTCATTTGATTACTTTGCTGGGCATATTTACTTACAGTTTTTACATGGTTTTGATGGATCTGATTTAGATATGTTTTTATTTATGAAAATTTAAGTCTTATTTATGTCTTTATTAGTTTAGATTGTTTATTATTTGTTTTTAATTTATTAGTCACTGTGAGGGTCTTTTGCTAAGGCGCACTAGCCAATTTAGCGCGCGCTAAACGCTAATGCGTCCATAGAATATAATGGGCACGTTAGCATTTAGCGCGCCTTAGTAAAAGACTCCCTGTATGTTTAATTAACAGTTGCTGCCTCTGAAGCAGCCTATTATAGACGAAACGAGGCCTTGTTGGGCTATTGTTAATAAAAGCATTTTTATCTCATCTCCTGTGATCTACATTCTTCTTCATTACTGCTGACTGCGGGTCCTACTTGCATCTTTTGTTTTGATACTATTCAATCCTAGCTACTTCAGATTAAAAGAAAAAAAAATTGTACATCTTCTGATTGTGGTGCACTATAATTAAGGATGTCTTTTTTCAATTATTATTCTTTTTCAGGTATCGTGATTTCCGATATCCCCCTGGACATGAATATGAATATTCGCACAATATATATTACTGGCATGTGATTGCAGCAAAACTGGCATTTCTTGTTGTTGTAGAGGTATATTTCATTTTTTTTTTCTATTTTTACTGGTTTATAATTTAGCAGAAAATTTCCCCCCTCCCCCTTTTACTAAACCGCAATAGTAGTTATTAGTGCATGGAGCTGCGCTGAATGCTCCACGCTGCTCCCGACACTCATAGAGTTCCTATGAGCATTGGGAGAAGCGCGAAGCACTGAGCGCGGCTCCCTGCGCTAATAACCACTATCGTGGTTTAGTAAAAGGGGGGGTTTATGACAGA
Source organism: Geotrypetes seraphini (assembly GCF_902459505.1). Classification (NCBI taxonomy): domain Eukaryota; kingdom Metazoa; phylum Chordata; class Amphibia; order Gymnophiona; family Dermophiidae; genus Geotrypetes; species Geotrypetes seraphini. The sequence continues at coordinate 65,956,779 of NC_047092.1, forward strand.
AAGCTTTCATTTGACAAGAAAAATAGTTTTTGGTTGTTAATAATTTAGTATTGTCTTTGGACTTTTCTCTATTTGTTTAGCAACTGGTATTAACACACAGGCCTCTGTTTTCAAAATGTTTTCTCCCGTTCTTCATTCAAGCAACATTGGTGATATAAGGGAGAAGCAGAGAACAGAGTAATAACCAGGGGTGCAAGGATATTGGGTATCCTAGCACTGTCCCCTCTAATATGAGCAGGAGATCTCCAACTGCATGGCCGCCAGTCTGTGTGGGTGAGGGAAGGGGGTGTTGCTTCAATTTTGTGTTTTCAATTGCTAGGGATAAGCAGGGATAGAGCAATGTTTCTCAACTCAGTCCTGGAGTAACCCCCTTGCCTGTCAGGTTTTCAGGATGTCCACAATGAATATGCAAAAACTTGATTTGCATACTCTGCCTCCATTATATGCAAATTTCTTTCATGCATATTCACTGTGGATATCTTCAAAACCTGATTGGCAGAACTGAGTTGAGAAACACTGCCCTAGAGTCCTACAGAGCTTGCTTGTCCTTCACTTTTGAAAATGTGATGGCAAAATAGCACCAACTATTGGTCAGAATATAGGTGGAGGACTCTCACTCAGCTTAGAGGGAACAGTGCACCCTAGGCAAACTTTCACTTACATCCCACACCTACACACACAAATAATGAGGGCACTTTCCAAAAGTTATTTACCCAGGTAAAAGGGCCATTTGAAAATTGCAAAAACACACTTTCATCTATTCTCTACTACTGAGAGAGAGGCAGCAATATTGTCACAAACCAGTCCCCCCCCCCCCCCCCACACATTCTTATCCCTAATCGCCTGTTCTTCATTTATTAACTCTATACTGCCATACGCGATGGGTCGTGCATTTCATCGATGACCCCCCTCTGAAGATACAACTGCAAAACAGGGTACTGGGGACTTTTGAATTTGAGAAGTACGCACATGAAGTTACATTACATTAGGGATTTCTATTCCACCATTACCTTGCGGTTCAAGGCAGATTACAAAAGAGTTATAGAAGGTGTATTACAAAAAAATATCTGGTCATTTTCAGGGAAATAAAAGAGTAGAGCAGGTTGTTTCAGGGGGGGTCGGGGATTTAGTGAGAGGACGAAGTAAACTTGGGGTGTTAAGTCTTTTTCAGGGGTTTCTTGAAAAGTATGGTCTTTATTTCTTTTCTAAATGTTTTGTAGTCTAGGGACGCTATCAGTAGATGGACTGTCAGTGAATTTCAGCTAAGTACTGCCTTTTGCTTGCTTGCTTTTCCTTCCCGTATGGATTACAAATTTGTGATTGAATGAATGAACTTATTTTGTGAGTAGACTTGTATGGCCAGCAACCGATGCCTCTAAAGACTTTGCCTGCCATAGAAGAAGGAGCATATTGTCTAGTGTGGAGTTTTTCTCTGACCTATAATGAAGATTGAGTTTACTTGCTTTCAGCTTTAGCCGTTATGTTAAGCTCTTTGATATAATTGTGAGGTCTTTTTTCTCCAGTGGTTTGTGACACTATTACTGCCTCTCTCTCTCAGTAGTAGAGAATAGATGAAAGTGTGTTTTGTGATATTTATCTTTTCTGCCCAGTTTCTTGCTTTATTGTGGAAACTTATTTGAAAATTGCCAATCCTTCCTGCAGGTGATGGATCTTTGAGTTTATGTGGCTATTGGGATCTATTTTGCTTTTGCTATAGCGGCTCTTTGCTACCCCCACCCCCCTTAAGCTGTTGCCTTAGGTAACAGCTTAATCTCTCCTGAAGGATGGGCTGGCCCTGGCATTAACCCACATTTTCCTGCACTACCTTTTGTGTCACCATATAATCCTCCTGTGCCATTATTTACTTTTCATCTGTCACCTGAAACATCCAATTGCTTTAGCCTGCTGTTAATTTGATCCCAAGAGGTAAAATTGATTCAAAACCTTAATCTAGAGGAGAGCAAACTGTGGCCATTGACAAGTTTCCATCCAGCCCAATGATGGCAAAACACACACACACACACACACCTATTATACCATTTAAAAGTGTACGAAATGTTGAAATTGGATACCTGTGTGCCTCTTCGATTCCTCACATCTTGGAGGGAACCCCACCCCACCTTACTCCTCAGATCCCCTCACTTTAGCCATCTTCACACAAGAGATGGTAAACAGGTGAACTCATGGGCTCTCTGGAAGCAATACTCTTGTTTTCAATTTTCATAAATGCCTCTTTCCCAGTAGTTGAGCTACTCTAAATAAAGTTGGAAGTGCTGCTGTTCTACTTATCATCAAAATGTTTGCTGACACCACCAAAGTATAAATACAGCATAAACAGCCTTTAAAGTGACTATATCAGTTAAAAAAAATCACAGTTTGGATCTAATATGAACATAAGAATTGCCATACTGGAGCAGACCGAAGGTCCATGAAGCCATGTATCCTGTTTTCAACAGTGGCCAACCTAGGTTATAGGTACTTGGTAAGATCCCAAGAAGTAAAAGATTTCCCCAAGCCATCTCAATAATGGCCTATGGACTTCTCATTTAGGAAATTAGCCAACCCTTTTTTAAACCCTGCAATGCTAACTGATTTTACCACATTCTCCGGTAACAAATTCCAGAGTTTAATTACACATTGAGTAAAGAAATACTTTCTCTGGTTTGTTTTAAATCTACTACTTAGTAGCTTCATTCTATGCCCTCTAATCCTAGTCTGCCTATCCATACCAGCTACCTAACTCTATAATTTCATTCTCTCTCTCAAGCATAGATCTTCTATACTTGGCCAAGCTTTATTGAATTCAGTTTTTGTCTGTCATCACCACCTCCACTAGAAAGGCTATTCCAAACATTCATCACTCTTTTGTTAAAGGAAGAGTTTCTTTGATTACTGCTGAGTCTGCACCTTTCATCCTCACTCATTCTGTGAGCCTTTCTGGCTTTTGCCATCATCTTCTACCTTAAGTTCATCAGATACAATCATTTCATATCCTTTTTGTAATTTATACACAGAAGTACTTCACACCCTTGCTGTAATGCTCCTTTGGATTCTTTACATCCCAAAGGTTTGACAAGTTCCTGGAGGAAAAGTCTATAATCTGCTATTGAGACAGACACATGGGAAGCCACTGCTTGTCCTGGATCAATAGCATAGAAAAGGAACATAAGAATAGTCTTACTGGGTCAGACCAATGGTCCATCAAGCCCAGCAGCCCGTCCTCACGATGGCCAATCCAGGTCACCAGTACCTGGCAAAAACTCAAGGAGTAGCAATATTCCATGCTACCAATCCATGACAAGCAGTGGCTTCCCCTTTGTCTTTCTCAATAACAGACTATGGACTTTTCCTCCAGGAAATTGTCCAAACCTTTCTTAAAACCAGCTTTGCTATCCGCTTTTACTACAACTTCTGGCAACGCGTTCCAGAACTTAACTATTCTCTGAGTGAAAAAATATTTCCTCTTATTGGTTTTAAAAGTATTTCCCTGTACCTTCATCGAGTGTCCCCTAGTATCTGTAATTTTTGACGGAGTGGAAAATCGATCCAACTGTACCTGTTCTACTCCACTCAGAATTTTGTAGACTTCAATCATATCTCCCCTCAGCTGAAAAGCCCTAACCTTTTTAGTCTTTCCTCATACGAGAGGAGTTCTATCCCTTTATTATCTTGGTTGCTCTTCTTTGAACCCTTTTTAGCACGGCTATATCTTTCTTGAGATAAGGAGACCAAAACTGAACGTAGTACTCCAGGTTAGGCCGCACCATGGAGCGATACAGCCAACGCCGGCGCCTCTTTCTCCCCCCACTGGCAACTCAGGGCCCATCTGGAGGGCCTTCACGCATGCGCATGACATCATCATGGTGACGTCTGCACACTTCCAGATGCCTCGAGCCTTGGCCACTACGTTTAGTGTGCTGCAACTCAACAAAGTTTGCAGTACACTGCTCTAGACCATTCTCCAGGCTTCAGTAGATCTCTTCTCATGTATTCTATACTTTCCAAGTACAGTGGTGCCTCACACAACGAACTTAATTGGTTCCAGGAGCAAGTTTGTTATGCGAAAAGTTCGTTATGTGAAACGCGTTTTCCCATAACAATACATGTTAAAAAAAATAATTCGTTCTGCAGCATAAAATATGCTAAGATGACATAAAAAAAGATAAATTTGTCAAAATGGTGAAAATGGTGGTCTTGTTGAGGCCAAACTCTTTGACGAGGTCACACTGTTTTACCCCACATTCACTCCTAATTATTTCCCGTTTCATTTCAACAGAAATCACCTTCCTGCTTTTTTTAGAAGCCATGATATATAAAAAATATTGAGTTTATCTTAAAAAGACGACTGTATACAGTGAGAGAGGGCAGTTAAGCGCAGTGACTAACGACTGCCTGCAGTGCCTGCGCGGAAGGATGCAATACATCGGCAGCTCGGGCGACTTCGTTGTGTGAAACGAAGTTCGTTGTGTGAAACGAAGTTCGTTGTGTGAAACGAAGTTCGTTGTGTGAAGTTCGTTGTGTGAAACGAAGTTCGTTGTGTGAATCAAGACATGAAGTTCGTTGTGTGCAGCGTTCGTTGTGCGAGGCGTTCGTTATGCGAGGCACCACTGTATAGCATAGGTAAACCTATACTGATAGCCCTTCTGCAGTATTGCTAATAAAAATGTTTGGGAAAAAATGAACTAAGGATCAATAACTATGACACACCTTTTTTTTTATTAATTCTTTATTGATTTTCTAAACTTCAAAAGTGCAATACACAAATATATATCATATAATAAGTTAATAAAAACACATTCAACTTACAAATATGCATAACCAACCATTTTCTTCCACCACCCCCACCCAATGATTATTCAATAAAACACAGAAACATAGACTATCCCAATAACCTTACCCTATTCAGATTAAAAATATCCTTCCACCCTCCTCCTACCCCTGGTGGACATACTCAAAAGTCAAATTAGGACAGAAATAGCCCCCCCACCCCACTCTTTCCTGGATGTGTACAAAAATAAACAAAAACTGACTCATAATCCAAGACCTACTATAGTGAAGTAATATATGATGTCAACGGCCCCCAAACCAGCTTATATAAATTACTGTGCCCCAAACTATCGGCATTCATTTTTTCATATCTATAGCTGGAGCAAAAATTTGCCCACCAGAAAGGAAAATTTAGACGGTCGTAGTTCTTCCAATTTCCCGGTCATGACACACCATTGATAATGTTCCTTTCCTCAGAGTGAACTCAGTTTACCTCTACTGCTTATCACCTTCCACTCGACTAATTTTTAACCTGGTCAGTTAGAAAGTTTAGGACCCATACCAAAGGAAATTGATTTATGTATAAGCCTCCTGTACAAAAATATGTCAGAGGTCTTATTGAAATTCAAATACACTGCATCTAGCATTCTCCCCAATCCAACTTTCTGGCCACTTGTTAGATCCAAGTTTATTAAAAGATTTACTCTCCCACTGCACTGTACACATTATATGCAGGTACTTTATCTGTCCCTAGTGGGCTCACAGTCTAAGGTGGGTTTTTTGTACCTGGGGCAGTGGAGGGTTAAGTGATTTGCTTAGGGTCATAAGGAACTGCAGTGAGAATTGAAGCCCAGGATCACAGCTCCTTCTTCATTCCACTGTAGATCTCAGACTTTAGTCCCCATGCTAAGGGCATTAATATACATTGCTTTCCAGGCGGTGCACTTTTTCTACCTTTTCTACCTTTGTTATTTGGGTCTTTTAAAGGTCAGTCTGCAGAGATTTCAATTAATACAGAACACTGCAGCTAAACTTATCTTCGGTAAGAGTAAATTTGATCACGTAACCCCTCTGATCAAGGAATTACATTGGCTTCCAGTGTATTTCAGAATTCAATTTAAGTGCATTTGTATTGCATTTAAGATCCTATTTGGCATTTTTGCCACTTTGATTCCTTTAGACTGGAACGTTCATAGATCTCATCTTGCCAGAAGTTCTCAAAAATTAAAACTTACATTCCCCTCTCTCAGTGGTAAAAACAGAACCTTTAAGAGATTTAGTCATTCTTTTGCTTTTAAATTAACCAAATTCTGGAATGCTTTACCGCTTACATTAAGAAGTTTAGGTTCTTTTGCTTTATTCCGGAAAGTTCTGAAAACTTTTCTGTTTGCTAAACATTTTGGAAATTAACTATTTCAGTCTACTTTTTCTTGACAAATTTATGTATTATGTTTTACATTATTGTAAACCGAGTCGAGCTCCTCTTGGTTGATGACTCGGTCTATAAAACTAAGGGCTCCTTTTACTAAGGTGCGCTAGCGTTTTTAGCGTGCGCTGCAGATTAGCATGTGCTGCACCCCGCACTATGCGTAGAAGCTAACGCCAGCTCAATGGTGGCGTTAGCGTCTAGGGCGCGCGGCAGTGCTGTGCACGCTAAACGCCTGCTAAAACCGCTAGCGCAGCTTAGTTAAAGGAGCCCTAAGTTTTACTTTAGTTTAGTTTGTATAAAAATTTTTAAATATTTTACTTACCTGATGGTTTTGTCCACCCATCTCTCTTCTCTCTTAAACAATTTAAAATTAACATAAAAACACAATTCTTTACTAATGCTTTAAAAAAGAGAGAGAGAGAAATAGATCCAGGAGGGCTTGGGCAAATCTGTCACCAGATGGAGGGTGGCTGTAGCTACTGACACTATAGTATGAAAGGGCATCTTGCATGTGTGAGTTAATATCCTATATTTTAATGGCATACATCAACTTAATTTCCCTGACAAAGTAGGTGATTTATCAAATTCTAATAAACCATCCCCAAATCTTAGCAAGTCTGCCGATCTGTCTGGAAGACAATTGCCACTTCTCTAATTGAATACAATCTGAGCATCTGTCTGCTTTATCTTCTCTTGTAGAACCATGAAGTAGAGAGTTGCGCAGGGACAGAAATCCCACCCATCCCCACCCGTCCCCGCCAGGATCCTCTCCGTCTCCACCCATCCCCACCAGGATCCTCTCCGTCCCCACCCATCCCCGCAAGGAATTACCTCCATCCCCGCCCGTCCCCATAAAAAGCAGCAATTACTTCTGACAGGATCATCAATTCCACAGTTTCTTTTGTGTTTGCGCTGCTGTTTTCCTTGTGGAATCTCTTTGGTGGAACCCTTTTTTTGTTTTCTGTTCAGGTAATTAACTTATAAACCTCCTCTTTTACTAAGGCTGACGTGTCCATTATATTATATGGACGAACCCTGCTTTCAAAGCCTTCAATCCCCGTGGGAGTCCCGTTGGCTAGAGGGGGGTCCCCGTGAGAGTCCCGTGGGCCAGAGGGGGGTCCCGTGGATTAGGGGGGGGATTCCTGCGGGTCTCCCGCGGGACCTGCGGGATTTCCGCGTTCCCGTGCAGACCTCTACCATGAAGTCCAATGATATACAATATTTGGGAGGATACTTAGCAGTATCATTCATGCTTATAAGTGAGGACACCAGCAGCAGGCAGAGCGAGAGAGAGAGAGGACACCAGCAGCAGGCAGAGCGAGAGAGAGAGAGGACACCAGCAGCAGGCAAAGCGAGAGAGAGAGAGGACACCAGCAGCAGGCAGAGCGAGAGAAAGAGAGGACACCAGCAGCAGGCAGAGCGAGAGAGAGAGAGGACACCAGCAGCAGGCAGAGAGAGAGAGAGGACACCAGCAGCAGGCCGAGAGAGAGAGAGGACACCAGCAGCAGGCCGAGAGAAAGAGAACACACTGAGGAACTTTTGGTTCGAGAAAAGAGAAATGGAGGCAGCAGGAACCCAACGAAGCTACCCAGTATACTGCATCGAGTGTCATATGTATGACTACCTCCCCTCCGGGAGGCAGGCATACATATGCGGTCAATGTCAGGAACTGGATAGCCTGAAGAAGGAGGTCGCGAGACTGCAGGTCAAGGTCCAGGAGCTGGAGGGACTCCGCACCATAGAGGAACCGTGGGCAATTGAGGCAACTGAGGATACCACCAGAGAGAGCCACATCAACGAGCAGGTTAGAGAGCTCGAGAGATTCATCGAGGAGGCCTGCAAGATGGTGGAGGCACAGGATCACCAGCAATTCAAAAGTGAACCAAAAGATGGAGGACAGAATCCACCAGACCCCAGGGGGGGAGGACCTTGCGGTGGAACTGAGGAGGCAGAGACCCATCAGAACCCGGAGGAAGGATTGGAGGATCGAGTCACTGATATGGACCTGAGACCCAAGAGGAAGCTGAGAAAAGGGAAATCTGCAATCGTAGTGGGAGACTCAATCCTGAGAGAGGTGGACAGTCACGTTGCAGGAGGCAGAGAAGACCAACTAGTGACATGTCTCCCGGGGGCGAGGACAAAGGACATCTCCGACAGAATCGAGAGAATCCTGGAGGGAGCTGAGACGGAGGAGACAGCAGTGATAATCCACGTTGGAACCAACGACATCAGTAGAAGGAACTACAACAGGACTACACTGACTGAGCAGTTTAAGATCCTGGGGAGGAAACTGAAGCTGAGGACAAAGAAGATAGCCTTCTCAGAGATCCTGCCAGTACCGAGGGTGGATGCAAGGAGGCAGACCGAGCTGCAAGCAATAAACGGTTGGCTGAGGAGATGGTGCGAAGAGGAGGGTTTCCACTTTGTACGGAACTGGACAACTTTTGGGGGGAAGAACAAGCTCTATAGGAGGGACGGACTGCACCTGAGCACGGCTGGGACGAGGATGCTAGCACGCAACGTCCAGAGCAGCATAGACATGGCTTTAAACTGAGGAGAAGGGGAAAGCCGATAGTCGATCTGACATCGACACATCGGACTAGAGTATCAAACAAGGATACTGAACCGGGAAAAAGCGATAGAGAGATCGAGACTGAGTGGACATTTTTTGAAAAAAAACCCAAAGACGCAATGCAGGGGCCCAAGGAACTAATGATACTAAAGAACGGGAAAAGTAGGAAACAGCTGGAGCCAGAGGGACACCCAAAAATGGGGAAGCAGGCTGAGGACCAGATAGTCACACCACAGGAGGGGGATGAGGACAAAACAGACGCACCACAGGAGGAGGATGAACGGAACGAGGCTCCCATGAAGGGATCAGCAGGAGCGCCAAACCACGAGGAAAACCAACAGAGAAGGTAAATAACAGGGACTTAAATTGCCTATACACTAATGCTAGGAGCCTAAGAACCAAAATGGGAGAGCTAGAAGTTATAGCCAGTAAGGAGGACCTAGACATAATTGGAGTCACAGAAACATGGTGGTCCGAAGACAACAAATGGGATGTGGTCCTACCAGGGTACAGACTCTATAGGAGGGACAGGACACACAAGAAAGGTGGAGGAATAGCGCTATATATAAAGGACTCCATTCCTTCAACCAGGATGGAAACAACAGTAGGGGCGGACGGCTTGGAATCACTATGGGTTAAGCTGACAGGAGGAAATGGAGCAGACATAAAATTGGGACTGTACTATCGTCCACCAGGACAACCGGAAGCAAATGACCAGGACCTGGAGGCTGAATTGAGGCAGGTATGCAAAAGCGGAAGTGTGGTGGTGATGGGTGATTTCAACTACCCTGGAATAGACTGGAGCATTGGACACTCAAATTGCACGAGAGAAATAAAATTCCTGGAGGCGGTGAGGGACTGTTTCATGGAACAGCTGGTCACGGAACCAACCCGAGGAGATGCCACTCTTGACCTAATCCTCAACGGGCTAGGGGGACCTGCAAAGGAGGTGGTAGTACTAGCGCCACTAGGAAACAGCGATCACAACATGATCCAGTGCAAGCTAGAAATAGGAACATCAAAGGTGAAAAAAACCACAACGACAGCACTCAATTTTAGAAAAGGGAATTACGAGGCCATGAGGAAAAAGGTGGGAAAAAAGCTCAGCAACAGCTCAGGGAAGATGGAGACCGTTGAGGAAGCCTGGGCCCTACTCAAGGACACGGTGCACGAAGCACAAAACCTGTACGTCCCCAGGTTTAGGAAAGGGTGCAAAAAGAATCAAACCAAAAACCCGGCGTGGATATCAGATGCAGTGAAAAAGGCGATAAGTGACAAGAAAACATCATTCAGAAAATGGAAAAAGGACCAAACAAAGGACAACCAGAAGGAGCACAAAAGGCACCAAAAAGACTGTCACCGAGTGGTTAGGAAAGCAAAAAGAGAATATGAGGAGAGACTGGCGTGGGAAGCAAGAAACTTCAAACCATTCTTCAGGTATGTGAAGGGGAAACAACCAGCCAGGGAGCAAGTGGGACCATTAGACGATGGAGACAGGAAGGGAGTGATAAAGGAGGAAAAAGAGATAGCTGACAGGTTAAACAAGTTCTTCTCGTCAGTCTTCATGAGAGAGGACACATCCAATATCCCAGAACCCGAGGAGATCACAAACGAAGACCATGACGAAAAACTGGTCCAACTAGAGGTAAGCAAGGAGGATGTCCTCAGACAGATAGACAGACTGAAGAGCGACAAATCACTAGGCCCAGACGGCATCCACCCAAGGGTACTAAAAGAACTGAGAAACGAAATAGCGGAAACACTTCGCCAAATATGTAACCTATCCTTAAAAACTGGGGAGATCCCAGAGGACTGGAAAATAGCAAATGTCACACCCATCTTTAAGAAAGGATCAAGGGGTGACCCGGGAAACTACAGGCCAGTGAGCTTGACCTCGGTTCCGGGAAAGATGATGGAAGCACTGGTTAAGGACACAATCTGCGAACACATAGAAAACAATGGACAACTGAAGGTGAGCCAGCATGGCTTCTGCCAGGGAAGGTCATGCCTCATGCCTTTGAAGGAATAAACAGCCAGATGGATAAAGGGGAATCCATAGACATCATTTACCTTGACTTCCAAAAAGCCTTCGACAAGGTACCTCACGAACGACTGCTTAAGAAGCTGTGGTGCCACGGGGTGCAGGGGGATGTCCACCGATGGATCAAACACTGGCTGGCAGGCAGGAAACAGAGAGTTGGAGTAAAGGGCCATTACTCAGACTGGCAATGGGTCACGAGCAGAGTTCCACAGGGGTCGGTGCTAGGACCGCTCCTGTTCAATATATTTATTAACGACCTGGAGACGGGGACGAAATGTGAGGTTATTAAATTTGCGGATGACACCAAACTCTGCAGCAGAGTTAGAACCACGGAAGACTGTGAAGACCTGCAAAGGGACCTAACGAGACTGGAAGAGTGAGCAAAAAAGTGGCAAATGAGTTTTAACATAGAGAAATGCAAGGTCATGCATGTAGGGAAAAAGAACCCGATGTTCAGATACAAAATGGGGGGATCATTGCTAGGGGTGAGCAACCTTGAAAGAGATCTGGGGGTGATGGTGGACTCAACATTGAAAGCATCGGCACAGTGTGCAACAGCCTCAAAGAAAGCAAACAGAATGCTGGGTATCATTAAAAAGGGTATCACAACCAGGACGAAGGAAGTCATCATTCCGCTGTATCGTGCAATGGTGCGTCCACATCTGGAGTACTGTGTCCAGTTCTGGTCGCCGTACCTCAAGAAGGACATGGCAGTACTTGAGGGGGTCCAGAGAAGAGCGACTAAACTGATAAAAGATATGGAAAACTTTTCATAAGCTGACAGGTTGAAAATGCTGGGGCTGTTCTCCCTGGAAAAGCGGAGACTTAGAGGAGACATGATAGAAACCTTCAAAATCCTGAGAGGCATAGAGAAGGTAGACAGGGACAGATTCTTCAGACTGTGGGGAACCACAAGTACAAGGGGTCACTCGGAGAAACTGAGAGGAGACAGGTTTAGAACAAATGCTAGGAAGTTCTTTTTTACCCAGAGGGTTGTTGACACATGGAACGCGCTTCCGGAGGTTGTGATAGGCCAGAGCACATTACAGGGGTTCAAGGAAGGTTTAGATAGATTCCTAAAGGATAAGGGGATTGAGGGGTACAGATAGAAGTAGAGGTAGGTTAGAGAAATGGTCAGGAACCACTTCACAGGTCATAGACCTGATGGGCCGCCGCGGGAGCGGACCGCTGGGCGCGATGGACCTCTGGTCTGACCCAGTGGAGGCAACTTCTTATGTTCTTATATAGATGAATGTCATTGCAATGGCATAGTAAGGGGAGGGTGGACCGTCTCGAGCACCATCTTCATGGGGGCACCTCTCTTCCCCCCTCCCCGCATGTACCTCGTTAAACGTCCACCGGTGTGAGCAGCATCTTTGTCTCGCTGCTCACGCCGGCCTCGGTTCCCTTCTGATGTCACTGCCTAGATGCGGGACCAGAACGTGATGTCAGAAGGTAGCCGAGGCAGGCACGAGCAGCAAATGGAAGTGCCAGCAAACATTTTAAGAGGTACGCAGGGAGGCGCTCAAGCGGCAGGGAAAACTGTGATGCTAACCTTCCTCACTGTGCCACTGGGCAACAGTCAGTATGCTTCAGCATTCTTAGCAATCTCTCCATAATGTCTTGAGATCTTGGTACTCAACAGACAGAACACATGCCAGGACATGATCTCTAGTTGGCAGATAGATGCCTTTATACTGTTCAGAAGGGAGGTACTAACAACACTGAATTTGAAAAGAAACCTTTTTTCTATGGTTGGTTGAATATTGTGTATTTCTCACTAAAACCATCTGTTTGGACTAATAATGTATCCTTTGATTTTCTCCAGCATATTGTTTACTTGGTGAAGTTTATTATTTCATATGCAATTCCGGATGTATCGAAAGAAACCAAAGAGAAGATTAAACGAGAGAAGTACCTGACACAGAAGATCTTACATGAGAGTCGTCTGAAGATTATAACGAAACAATGGGGAACTATGGCCGATGAAATCCTGAAGGGTGCCGATGATAAATTACGAAAAAAACTAAAATAGTACTTTACAGATTGACAGTGCATCACAGTGCCATGTATGTTATTAATGGCCAATCAGAAAAGTTTCTGATTAAGTCCATTTAGACAAACTGAGGGGCCTTTTTACTACAGTGCATTAGGCTCTTACCCCCAAATTCTATAAAATATGTTAAAAATTGCATGCACAGTTTTGGTCACATACCCAAATTGCATGAGCAGTTTAATTGACTGAAGCTAATTAATATAAGTAATTGGCTTTTTAATGAACAATTATTGGTGCTAATTAAAATCAATTAGAAATTATTAAGGGTATTTTCAAAACATTAAAACATCCAAAAAAATGGCATAAATTGGTATGTGGATGTTTTCCTCACCAAAACGTTCAAATGCCAATTTTCAAAACTCTCTTTCTGAACGTCTTGCGAGGCATCCTAGCCACTATGCTTCCAAAACTAAGGGGGGGGGGGACATGATGGAGGCTTGTTCAGGGCGGGCTTAGACTTGGACGGACATCTTGTGGTAATAATCAAACCTTTCCCAAGATGTCCTGGACGAAACTTAGCCATTATGAGTTAGAACTGTTTATAAAAGCATTTTGGTGCCAGAAAAGTACCCAAACTGACCAGATGATCACTGGAGGGATTAAGGCATGACCCCCCGCCCAGACACACACACATTCCCTCAGTGATCACTGACCCCCCCCTTCCTACCCCCATCCCCCAAACATCTGAATGAAATAGTACATACCTGTCTCTAAAACAGCTGCATATGGTATGGGAAATGCTAGTAGAGCAGCAAGCAGGTGTCTGCACTATTCTGATGGGCGGTGTGTCAAAATAAACACCAAACAATAAGTTGAAAACAGCACCAGGGGCCTCATAAATTGGGATATCAAAGTTCACTTTATTGAGTGATCCAACACGGGCCGTGTTTCGGCAAACAGTGCCTGCTTCAGGGGACCATACAAATTCAAACAAGATGAACAAATAACCAAATTAGGTGAACTCTCAACAAAAAAAAAGCCAGACAAGCAAATATCCACTGCGCTAAAGCTGAGACAGCGTTTACTTCCGCTTCAAAAGCTTTAGCGCAGTGAATATTTGCTTCTCTGGATTTTTTTTGAGAACTCACAGCAGCCAATCACTAGCGGCTTTGCACAGGGCAGGAGTTCAGGAAGACCACTCCTGCTTCAGTTCACCGCTGGACCACCGGAGATTTTAAAGGTACGCAGGGTAGGCGGGAGGGGGGTAAAAGTTTTAACATTCAGCCAGGACAGAAGGTGGGAAGGATCGCTTTTGTTCTAGCCCTCCAGGTCTCATGGCAGGCCTAGTGGAGGTGTGCAAGGCATCAGGAGGGAAGGAGGGAGAGGGGACAGGGTAGGAAGGGAGGGAGTACAGGGTGCAGAGCTTGGAAGGGTCCTTGAATATTAACCCCTTTGTTTATATTTGAGTCAACCTTTTTTCTTCCTTTTTTGGGAGGAAAACGGTTACCTCGGTTTATATTCAGGCCAGCCTATATTTGAGTATATACAATAATCGCCACAAGTTTATCATTGGTTGTGTCAGATTTATAGTCCAACAAAAGGTCCCTCTGTGCACAGCAAACCCTCAAATAAGCTTTATATACAGCTGCTCTGGGATACCCCTCACCAAAAACCACTTAATCAGATCAAGTGATTGGACTTCAAAATCTTCCAAGGTTGAACAAATTCATTGTTTTCTTAAAAATTGGCTGATAGGTAAACTCAGTTGCAAACTGTAAAGATGGAAGCTCTGAAAGTAAAGGGGAATAAAGTGGCAATTATCCTCATACCAGATTATATCAGATCTGCTTATAATTGTTAGGTAAGCTAAGGGGTATAGAGGGAGAGTCATTCTTGTTTTGTTTTGAAGTTTTGTATTGGTTTTCACTGCTAATTTCTTTTTGCAAGACCGAGACCTGAAGTAGTGCTTTGTTTAGTGAAACATGGCCTGTGCCGGCACCAGGTCATCTCAAACTAAGTACAAGCAGTATTTATAATTATGAATTTTGCTTGAAAGGATAGTATTTGGATTATAACAATACAGATGCAGTGGCAGTTAAAAGTGTAAGGACAAACCAATCAGGTTGATGAATCAAGGGGTTTTACCTCCATGTAAAATGAGTCACTGGCTGAAGTTTGTGGAAGATTAGCGTATGAGACAGCACTCTTTGAACAGTGTGAAAAAGATTTATTTTCCCATGTGAAATGATTTAAGCTTTGAGATTCTTATTTTTGTGTCAAACTAGGTGGGGCATGGGTAGAAAAATGGCAGGGAGAGTTTATTGCAGTTAGCTTGTAGCAATTACCGCTCACTAACTGACAATTTTGCAGTTAGTGAAGGTTCAATTAGTGCCTGTGCATCTGTGCTAATTGCAATCAGAATACTGCGCAGTAATGGACATTTTTATGCATGACCTGCAAAAGAAATGCTGAACAAACACTTCTCCAAAGGCGCCACATTAAATTTGCACTTACTGTTCATTTATTTCTTGTGTTGAGGTACGGTAACTGCAAAATTTAACTCAATTTGGTAAAAGGATCCCAAAGTTTTTGTTATTGCCATTATGTTAAGAACAATGGTCAGACCAATGGTCCATCAAGCCCAGTAGCCCATTCTCACGGTGGCCAATCCAGGTCCCTAGAACCTGGCCAAAACCCAAGGAGTAGCAATATTTCATGCTACCGATCCAGGGCAAGCAATGGCTTCCCTCATGCCTTTCTCAATAACAGACTATGGACTTTTCCTCCAGGAACATGCCCAACCCTTTCTTAAAACCAGCTACGCTATCCGCTCTTACCACAACCTCTGGCAATGCATTCCAGAGCTTAACTATTCTCTGAGTGAAAAAATTTTACTCCTATTGGTTTTAAAAGTATTTCCCTGTAACTTCATCGAGTGTCCCCAATTATATGTCTCACAAGAGTGTCATCAATTATATGTCTCACAAGAGATATCTAGATTGGAAATTGTTTCCCAGTATATAATGCCTGTAAAAGTAAAATATTCGTTTTATATTTTTCTTCAAGTTGACATTACAGTTTTAGGGAATAATTTATAATGGGGAAAAAAATGTTAGTAAATAAAGCCATTAGGGGTAATTCTATAAGAGCCACCTAGTTTTAGGTTATAAAAATATGTGTAAATGCAGTGTTTTAAGCATTTATCCACATAAATGGACACATACACATGTAAATGATTGTTTTCCGGCTATCTGGTAATCTGTAAGTATATGCCAAGATTGAAGCTGAGTACTTTTCAAATGGGCATTGACATAGCAGAGTTGAGTGGAGTATGGGCAGGCACACACTTATGTGCATAGATTATAAAATATTATAATTTTATACATGCTCTTTTGCAATCTAGGTGTGAGCATTTGCACCAGCTCTTTTGACTGTGTAAGTGATCGTGCCTTAAATATAAGTGCATTTTTTTGTCCCTAATGCTAGAATTGCATAAAGAACAGTAAGCATCTAGTTGTCTTATAGAATAGGCTTCAAATAGGGGAAGGGAAAGGGATTGAGACTTGTATACTGCCTTTTTATAGTTTTACAACCATACTTAAAGAAGTTTACATACAGGTACATCAAGCATTTTCCCTATCTGTCCCGGTGGGCCCACAGTCTAACATACCTGGGGCAGTGGAGGATTAAGTGACTTGCCCAATGTCACAAGGAGCAACGTGAGATTTGAGGCACTATTCTAGCCCTTAACACTAGGTCCCTGTTATAGAATTACCCTCCATATGTGACTTTGAAATGTCTCTCTACAGATATATTGATATTAAGCAAAACTGAACTCTATGGCCTTGAACCTGACTGTGGAATGATTACCTTTGGCACTTTCTATGTACAGGCAGTCCCTGAGTTACAGATGCCCACCTTAAGTATGACTTACTTAAGAACGCGGTTGCGGCTTCATTTGATTTCACTGAGCAGTATTTCCAGTGGCAAAGACTCCTACACTTCTCCTGTAGCAGATTCAGGAATGATGCATGGCCACATTAAGAACAGTGTGTGGTTGTACAAGTTCTGAGTTACATACAAATCCAACTTAAGGACAGCTTTAAAAATGTAACTCATTCTTAACCCTGGGACTGCCTGTATATATATATTTTTTTATCTGTACATTGTGTTTTTTGATAACTCACTAGGAAACTAATGAAGAAAATCAAGAAATATTTTCAATTGGGAAGGAACAATTGTATTAAATAGATGGGTTTGAACACCAGGGATGTCCACTGTTAGTAGGCATTTAGTTTGTTAATGTACCTCTAAAAGTAAGATTAGGGCCTTTTATTAAAATTTCACAAGTACTAACTGCAAAAATGCCCATTAACAAAAATCCCCAAATTCTATCTATAGCACTCAAAATTGCACAACCACACTGATCAGCACTTAGTGCTCTTTTTCTCTTTTTTGCGCCATTTATAGAAATTGGTACAAAATTATCTTCTTGTCATTTAGCAAGCTTTAGTTAAAAAAAAAAGCCCTTAATGCACTCAAAATCAATTTATCATGTTAATTTAAGAATTTTCAGGGTCTATTTCTATGTGTGAAAAGAGTTCTAGAGGGAAATTCTATAAAATAGGCACTAATTTATACAGGTCTCCCTCCATATTCATGGTTTGGGGATTCGTGAATTTGGTTATTTGTGACTCTCCAAACAAGCAGCCTCCCTCCTGCCTCCACAGCTAACCTTTGAAGCCCTGGTGGTGAAGCGGGACAGGAGCGATCTTCCTACACTCCTGCCCCATGCAGATCTGAATCAAAAACAGCTGCCGCAATTTCCCACGTCAGTCTCATGAGTTCCCGCGGTCTTGCGAGACTGCTGCGGGAACTTGAGGCAGCCATTTTTGATAGTAGATCTGCAAGGACCAGGAGCATAGAAAGATAGCTCCTGCCCAGCTTCACCGCTAGACAACCAGGGCTTTAAAGGTGGATGGGTCCGGGAGGTGGCAGAGAGTCAGGGCAGGGTCCCTAAAGTTATTTGTGATTTTTTAATATTCACAGGGGAGCTGTGCCCCTAACCCCCACAAATATGAAGGGAGATGTGTACACCCACCTTACATACATAAATGTTTAGAATATTACATACATAAATGTTTAGAATATAACATTGGTTTGTGCCAAATTTGTGGCTAAGTGCTATTGTGTAAATATGCACACATCTTGCATAGTGTGGATCTGCAAGGGGGTATTCATATAATTAGGTTGTGGACAGGGAGCACATTTATGTATGTACAATATAGATTACTATAAAGTAGGTGGATTATCTTTTGTATTTAGATACCCGTTGTTATACAGTACTGGGTCTATAGCTGATATGAACGCCTGTGCCTGAATTGTACGTACATAGAAACCTGGTTAGGCTAATATTTTATAATTTCATGCACATCTCTAATAGTCAGCTATTTTTTAAAGTCTGTTCAATATTTTTTTGAGCATTATTACCTTACTGGGGGAGGATTGCCATGTTGTATTTTCACCCATGATATGTTAAAGGGTTGTCTTTTTGTGACTTACTGACGTGTCTCTCACCATGTTGTCTCCCCACGTTGAAAGAGAGGCAAAATTGCACTGAGATAATTGTGTAATTCGACACCAGTTTTCTCAGTTTATACCACATCTATCTGTAGTGCTTATATACATTCTAAACTGCAGATCTCACCGCTTACTACAATATTATTTAAAATACATCAAAGACGGCCATTGAAAATATAATCAGTATTTGTGCATGACCATTCTGTGAGATATAATTGTTTACAAAGTGTATGTGACTACAGGATATATTAGATCACAACAGATTCTAACTATGGTGCCAAAACACTTTTCATTTAGCATTTAATAGCCAGTCTCAGGGTTGCAAAAGGCAATACTTTTGACAGAAGTATGTTTCTAGTGCCTTAAATATGGAACTCCGCTCTTGATAATCAGTCTGCTTGAGTGCTAATTTACGGTTCATAGACAAAACCGCGGAAGACAAAGGCGCGCGCCGACAACTGAGCGCAAGACGGAGGCACGCACCGAAGAAAATGACAGTTTTTAGGGGCTCCAATGGGGGGTTTTGTTGGGGAGCCCCCCCCCCCACTTTACTTAATACAGATCGCGGCGGCGTTGTGGGTGGTTTGGGGGGGTTGTAACCCCCCTCATTATACTGTAAACTTAACTTTTTCCCTGTTTTTAGCGAAAAAGTGAAGTTTTCAGTAAAATGGGGGGTTACAAGCCCCCCACAACGCCCCCACAATGTGGCGCGATCTGTATAAAGTAAAGTGGGGGGGGTTCCCTCCACACACACCCCCGTCGGAGCCCCTAAAAACAGTTATTTTCCTCCGCGCTGCGCTCAGTTGTCAGCACGCGCCTTTGTCTTCCGCGGTTTTGACCTGACACCCTAGTTTACAGGCAACTTGGGGGTGATTTTATAAAGGTTTTTCCCATGAGGCCTTTTACAAAATTGTGTGACCAATAATTGTGCAGAAAAGGGATGTATTCCAAACACTTGTACATATATGCATAGGCATTTCCAGAGTATGGTTTGGGTGGACTAGTTAACAGTTGCAATGGACTTGCATATTGTATAAGAGACATGAGTGTATACATAGAATACATGCTCGGATTTAAACTATCTTTGGAGCAGGTGAAAATTTGTGCATATGGACTTGTGCTCTACTGGGGTTACTTCTGAGTGCCTAATGTTGCTTTTTTAAATTACTCTCCTTGGACTTCAATGTAGGCACCTTTTTATAAATTTACCCTCTTTGGAAGTAATTCTATAATAGTGCACCTATATGTGGCACCTATTCTATAAAGAAAAATAGGCACCTACTTTCCTTTACAGAATACTAGCATGTGAAATATGCACCTATAATTTAGGCACAAGCACTTTTGCCAGGTATAGTACTTGTGTAAATGTTTGTGCCTGATTTCCAGAGCTATGTGTATCACCGAGTCCCACCCATGCTCCACCCAGATTCCACTTAACTGTAAAATTTACAGAATAGTGTTCAAGCAGATTTTCAGCATCTGTGTCATAGGTTTTCTCTAATTTTTAAGTCAGTAAGGGCCACTTTGAACACAAATGAGCTGAAGGAGAGCCACCAATATCTTTCCATGCCAGATTGCTGACCAGTGTGTGGCAAAATGACATCCACTCCAGCAGCCTGCCTTCAAACTTTCTATTGGACATATCCTCAAAGTGGTGCACATTTCCAAATGCATTCTTTTCATCTATTGAAAATGCCTTGTCTTTAAGTAGGTAGCTCTTCCCTTCATCTATTACCCCCTTTGTGTCCTGAGCTTGAGTAGAGCGGCAGAGAATAGCAGAAAAAAAGCCAGAATGATGATGAGAGACACCCCAGAGGTCTACAGGGGTCACTATTGGTCCTCAGGCTTTTCATTGAAGAAAACTTATCTGTGCCACTATTCTAAACATTTACTCATGTAATCAGTGTCTACATGTTAGTGCCCAGTTTACAGAATTACCCTTTGTGCCCTTCTATCTAGAGTCAAAAAGGATTATAATATTCCTTCAAGAGAACAAAATAAAGAATGTATGGGAAGTTTAAGAATCTCAATATTTTCTGAGATTCATTGTGTAGAGAGATCACTCGTAATTTCTTGGCCAAACATGTCATACCTTTAGCTTATCAATATAATAACTGAAATCGATTTTAATTATGTAGGATTCATGATGCTATACTGCCAATGTAATAACGTAAAACCATTAGTCCAAGTAAAGTGTATATTTTTTATCAATATGTTTGATATTTGTTAATATAAAATTAACTTTCAAAAAGACAATCTAAAAAATTAATGAATTTTTATAACGGGATAACTAGACAGGAGCTGGCAAATTCTATATAGTCTGCCTAAGTTCAGCGCCTACATCAACACACTTAGCCAATGTAAGTGCCTAACATACGGTAATTGATTAATAGCCTTAATCAGCACCAGTAATTGACACTTAACATCTCATAATTGGTTTAAATTGGGCTTAATTGAAAGTTAGGCACCCAAATCAGAAAAAAAAAACCAATTCTGTAAAAAGTAGGCGACTAGTCCAAAAAGCCTACCTAAAAGTGGGCTTGGTTAAGGGCAGATTATGGGCGTGTTTTCAAGTCGGGCATCTCTTTGTGAATTAGATGCCGGTATTTAGACAAAGAAACCTAACTTTTATAGAATCGCGCTTAACACCATATTAGTCAGCACCAATTTTTTAGGTGAACTATATAGAATCGGGCCTGAAAGGCACAAAAAAATGTATATGAAGGTATTTTATAAAGTATGCCCATAAGTGCTTATCTCATTCTCACTCTTATTCTCCACCCATAGAAATCTTTTATCTTGTAAAAGTAGATGCTGTCTATTCTTATGCATATACTTCCAGCCAATTTTATAAATGTCGACTTGAGCACATAAAATACAATTCTAAATGCTCAAGTGGATTGAAGGAGTAGCCTAATGGTTAATGCAGTAAACTGAGAAACTGGGTTTGATTCTCACTACCCTCTGTTGCTCCAGGTACAAAAATTAGGGACATACATATAATATAATAAGTGTATATAATATAAGTGTAAACTACTTGGTTGTACCACAGAAAGAGGTATATCAAATCCATGACCCTTTATAAAATAACCTCTTAAATCCATTCTGTATTCAGTTCATACGTTTTAGATCATAGTTTATTACATTTATCAAATACGGTTCACATATTTAAAACTTCTATGTGGTTTGTATGTACATTGTATCCCATGAAGTATTTGTACAGTTATATCATTTATATTTTTGATGAAGAGTGGAAAGAACCACTGCAACTCAAAATTATGGAAGATTCCGTTGCATAGCCAAATGTAATAGAGTTACTGAAGTATGTTATGTTAGAATGTAATGTTTTCCATGAATCCCATTTTAAGCAATGGTGCCTATTTGCAAATAACGCACAGAAATGGCATTTTATAGAACAAGGCCTGTTATAAATAAGGTGCTTTAACAGGCAGCCATGCACTGTCCTAACTCTAGCCGTCAGTCTTTAATGGGTATATGTGCTCCTTTTGTTAAATATACAGATTATTAGAGGAAAGTAATCCTGTAGATATTTCCTCATATGAAAGATCCTGTTATTTCTTCAAATTAGTTTGATCTAAGTTAAGGATAATTTATCAGACCTACAAGGTTGAGCAAATCACTGCATGTTGAACAGATAAAGAACAAAATATTATATCTAATTGGAATATTATAAGAAACATTTCCTTTTGTTGGTAAGTTACTGAATTATAGAGATCCTATAGCATGTTTGGTGGAAGATAGATTTGTTACTAAGATTATAATGGAATATGGCTTTTGTAGCCCACACAAAAAAAGGGAAAACTTCAGTTTGTTCAAAAAGAACCACAATTACAACTTATACCGGTTTTCAGGGCGCAACAAGGGTGATGGGCTGATGGGTGGGTTATTGAAGTGGCACAGCCCCTGAGGAAGCTGTATGGTGAAGCGGTTGGGCAGCCGTCGGGCAAAAGCTAAGTGCTCTTCTTTTACGATCTATAAACACATTATTCATTTAATTTGAGCCTGCCACTAAGAATTAATATCAATTTTTGTATATGCCTAAAAAGAACAATGATGAACACACCGCCCCTTAAGGGCACAGAAAAATGTTTAAGTAGTGCCTTGGGTGAATGAGGTCTTGTAATGAAACCAGTTAGATTTTGTAGCCCACAAGCATGATTGATTCATTTTGGGAGGGGGAGGAGAACTGGATCTTGGCATTATGCTCAATTCATGTTGTTGATAAGGATTGCACTGTAAAAGACTTCAGCCTTTTCTACACTATAAGCACCGGAACTTACCACCCCTCCCCCTTTTACTAAGCCGTGGTAGAAGTTTCTACCGCGGCCCGGAGTGCTAAATATGCCAATGCTGCTCCGATGCTCATAGGAATTCTATGAGTGTCATAGCATTTAGCGCTCCGAGCCACAGTAGAAACCTCCACTGCGGCTTAATAAACGAGGAGGTTAGTGTGCAAAAAGAGAACTTTCAGGAAGAAAGCCAGTGTTTGAGTTCTTGTTGAAGCACGAGTCATTTGGTATGCCTTTCCATAATGTTTGTAAAGGAAAGAATTAAATTATATTTTTTAATTAACACATCTATTTTATTACTTTTGATGGAGCAAGCTGCATAATTTTCACAACCTTTGAGTATGAATTAAAGATAGGTAGTAGAAAGTGGTGGGCCTCTGCCCAAAAGAGCATCAGCAACTAGAGATCTCGATGGCAGGGCAGGAAATTGTTTTGTTTGGTGCCTCCAGCCAAAAAGATGTTCCACTGCCCCTGAAAATGAAATGGTATCTCATATTTTCTTCCTGAGTGTGAACCCTGAATAATATATGTGTTTGACATGGTCCTTGATGGAACTGCTATGATAATAATATATGTTACTCTGCCATATACTTAATAGTTGAGTTTTCAAGCACTTAGGAACTCTGTTTTTTTAAATACTGCCAGCAGAAAATAGGGTATGTACCTGTAAATCCTATCAAAGGAAGGACTTTCAATGGCATAGCTTAAGTCCAAGGCTTGGTAAGGTGCTTAGGCAAGCTTTCTTAAGACTTGAGCAGATTGGAATATAGTAACCATGTCTGGGATCGTTCCCAGAATTCTGACTATAGATAGATCTTCAAAGAACATGATTATAACATTGAGAGAATTGAAGGCAGCCTTAGAGAGAAGGCACTCCTTGCTTACTCTCTACCAGACTGATGCAAACATTAAAAAAAAAGAAATCAGAGACTTGAACAATTTTGTAAAGGGAGGTACAGAATATTAAATTGAAAACCTTTAGGCATAATTAACAGTTAGGAAGGAATTCATCAACATGTGCTAACCATGTTAAGCTTGCACTAAATGCTAAAGACATCCATTATATTCCAATGGGCCTCTTTAGTGTTTAGCATGCATTCAGGTTCATTGTATTTGCTTATCTGCTTAGGGATTCAGTATCCATACAAGTGGTATACAATACAGTATAATCTCGTTATAACGGACTTCAAGTGATCTGGAAAAACGGTCCCTTATATCCAGAGTCCGTTATATCCAGAGTTGCATTTTATTAAAACTTTATTTAGGCCAACTTGAAACAGTGTAAATCGATGAACAACAGTCACTGCACAAGCATATCAGCAACATCAATAACAAAACTCAGCCAAACATTGGTATGGCACGAAATGATTGCAAACCAGAACAATGTACTGGAAAGAAAAATACTCTGTCATTTTTTTTCTGGGCTGCATTTTGATACTATATCACCAGCATGCCACGTGCCTTGTAGGCGGAGCCCGCATATCCATTATAGCCAAATAAAACTACAGCTAAAAGCGGCTCTGGGGACCAAAATAGTTGTCCGTTATATCCAAAAGTCCTTTATATGCGAGTCCGCTATATCTGATGATTTTCTGTATGTTTATAATTGCGCTCAGCCAAGACCAGGACCACTATAGGCGAGGTTCCGTTATAAGCGACTCTATTATAACAAGATTATACTGTAAAATCAAAAGCAAGAAAAGAAAGCCAATAGAAAAAGGCACCTAACTTAATAAACTGGTTTCAATTATCAGCTTTAACAAGCTCATAATTGAAAAAAATAAAAATTGAGAGATAGGCGCCTAACTTAGGCACAATTCTACAAAAGATAAGCATCTATTGCATTTTTTGAACTATAGTATTGATATGCAGTCAAAATGACAAGGCTGGATCAAAGATCACCCCCCCCCCCAAGTTTCCAATAGATGAACAAATTGGAATACAAGTATTGCACAGTTAATGAAGGAAGCAAAGGAACCAATGGGTTTTGTGCAAAAAATAGTAATTTTGTCTTGGTCAAATTCAACTTCAGTTTATTTCTTTGTAACCAGTCTAATATTGAGGGCAGACATGTCTCTAACGACTCTGTGCCAGTTTGGAAACAAAAGGCAAATGAACAATTCGTCTATAATTTGAAATTTGATCAGTCTCTAAATAGGAGTCCTTCAAATTGGGCTGAATCATCGCAGTTTTCCAGGCTGGTGGGACCAGACTGGATTGTACTAGGACTAAGAATGGAAGGAAGATATCCTTAAGTGATTTAATTAGAGAGGGTCCTGAGAAGCTGTAGTGATGTGAAGGCACCCTAAGGCCTGGGCCACATCTGCGGGCATTGGAATCAGGAAAGTCACCAAATCCCATCCTTCTACAGGTTGTTTGACCCTGGTCTCTGATTCAGGAACTTCCAACCTTGAATCCTGCCTCAGCTGCAAAGAAGAAGTACCAGAGACAGGGTTTCTTTTTTTTTTTTTCAATTTACAATAACATCACAAGTAAAATACTTGTTACAGAAATGCAGGAAAGTAAAAGTATTTAAAAAAGAAAAAATTAAATAGCAAAAATCAACATTCTACCTTTCTTAGACCACCATAAAGGAAGAAGGGATCCATTAAACCCATGGAGGGGATTACTACAAAACCAATCAAATATTTATTTATTTAGGAAAGCTGCCTACATAACCAAATCTATAATTCTTATCCCATTAGTTCTGTATATCTCTAGAGATCTCTCTCAGGTCTAGAAAGGCTCTTAACTGTGAAGGTACAAAAAAGGAATACTTAATCCCTAGATAATGAATTAAGCATTTACAGGGGTATGCTAGTAAATAGGAGGCCCCCAATTTTTTTTGTGTTATCACGTATAGACAAAAACTCCTTTCTGCAATCTTGTATAGTTTTACAAATATCTGGATAAATCCAAATTCTTTGCCCAGAAAAGAGTAAATGAAATTTTCGAAAGTAAAGTTTCATTACAGAGTTCAAGTCCTGCTCGAATACTAAAGAAACAAGTAGTGTTGCCCTTTCTTTTACTTCAGAATGGGATTCCTCTAATATAGCAGACAAATCTTTCATTTCTTCTTGAGATGAATTTCCTTCCTCATCAGCCTTGGCAACAGGTCCAGGAATATAATATATCTTACTGAATGAGGGAATAGCTTGTTGAGGAATCGTTAATATTTCAGTTAGATATTTTTTAAAGTAGTCCACAGGGTTTAAGGCTGGTGATTTAGGGAAATTCAAAACCTGTATACCGAGCCTCCTATTAAAGTTCTCAAATTGTTCCAATTTTCAATGTATATATATCTTATCCTTAACCATAGTTGTTACTTCCTTTAAAGCTTGTATTTCAGAGTTAACCTGCGATATTTGGTCAATAGAGTTGTTTAATCCTTTCCATATTTTTAGACAAGTTATCAACTTTCACTGAGAGATTAAGTACCTCTTGCTTGAATTTTGTCAGCGTTCCATTGAACCTCTGTAAGGCCTGCCAAATCGTCTCTAGAGTCACACCGGTGGAGTTAGAAGTGGGGAAATTCCCGCCGTTGCTCCTGATGTTTGATCCTTAGCATTCATTTTCGCAGGCGCTTTTCCCTCCTGGCTTGAGCCCAGGTCGACGACTTCCGCCCCTGGGATCACCCTAGGTGAAACCCACATTGACATTGTGCATGGTGGTGGATTGGAATCCGGAGGGGACAATGATATTTCATGCCCCAAGAAACTGGACACTCCATCGTCCTTGTTCACAGCAG
The DNA here is from genome assembly GCF_902459505.1 of Geotrypetes seraphini. Lineage (NCBI taxonomy): Eukaryota > Metazoa > Chordata > Amphibia > Gymnophiona > Dermophiidae > Geotrypetes > Geotrypetes seraphini. Next base: position 65,983,222 of record NC_047092.1, read on the forward strand.
GGCCCCCATCTCTCGGAGAATTGGTGAGTAGTTGGTCCAGATACTGATCCAAGCTCTGTTACAGAACCAGGGTTGATCTTCTGAACGGGGAGGGACTCGGTTTCAGAGCTCCCTTCCTTTTAGTATGAGGCATTACAGGTAAAGATTGTGATCCAACAGTCACAATCAAAGAAAACAGCAGTGGTATTAACCAGTTCTTTGGAAGTGGTAAGAGGAACCAATCTAACGTAACCTCCCGGAACCCAAAAAGGGTTTCAACTGCCTGTTTAATAGGCACATTTGACCTGTATACCATGGTTCAGACCTATAGTGTACCAAAGCTGGCTCAGAGGATTCTTCCAGGGGTACTGCATTCTCAAGCATTGTATGAAGAGCTTGGTTACACCTTTCAGCCTGGTCTTCTAGTATTAATTCTTTAAAATCCATTATAGAATTACTCAAATTTTGAGAAATGGATTTTGCCATCAAAGAGGCAGTAGACCAAGTGTACTTAGAGACCTGTGACAGGCAACTGGGAGGCAATGTAAGCCTTTAAGAATGGTACATCAAGTGTATGGCCTGCCTCATGGATTGGGCCATTAATATGTGATTCAAAACTACCATCTGTTAGAAACTGTTCAAAGTCTCTCACAAAAGGCACAGTATGACCTTCAATATGAAGATTCAAGTCATCCACAACGAACACATTTGCAGCCAGTGTTACATAATGTGAAAGTAGAGCCTGAACTATATGGACAGAAGCACCTGAAATTGGCAGGTGTACATAAAGTAAAGGAAAAGTAAACCCAGACATTCCTGACATCTGGAACACCATATACTCAGCTGTACCTATGGTGCCCAAATCCACAGCTCATAAGGGAAGTGAATCCCTACAGTGCAACACTAATCTACCTCCCTTCTTCCCAGGCCTATTATAATATTGATAGCAGAAATTGGTTGGCATAGCCTGTGATAAATATGCAAGATATCAGTTAGCCAGGTCTCCACCAAATAACATGTTTAAATTATAGAATAAGATCAAATCCTTAACCAGCTGGTACTTACCTTTCAACAAATGAACATTGAGATAGCCCAGTCGTAAGTCAGGCCCTGAAATGGACTCATAGGAAGAATGATATGGCTGCAACTCAGCCTCATGCAGCACTCATGATACAGGGGCCCAAAAAGTAAGGAGCCTTAATGGATGATTACCCCAGATTACCGGAAATATTTGTGTTATAACAGGTAGCAGAAAAAGTAAGAAAAATCATAGTTTATAAAATAGCATATTCAAACTTCAGGCACCCTCAGGGCGCACATGAAGGAGCATGACCTGCAGTAGCACCTGTCAATGAATTCCCTCCTTAATAGATTAGGTATTGATTGATTGATTGGTAAGAGCTGTTTCACTTTAAGGATTCAAGCCTTCTGATCCGAATTAATTTGAGGAAGGTACAAAGCCATTGCCAGTGACATTTCTGGCAATCACTATGTTCAATGTGCACTTATTTTTGACAAGCAACTATGAACTCTAATAATTTTAAAACTGAACTATGCATATTTTCTGTGGACCAAAATGTAAACTGTTTACTTCAGATATTTTTCTATTAATTTCTGCACATTTCAAGATGTATTTCTGTATATTAGCATATAAATAAAATTTATGTTTTCAAATATATATGATGCTTTGGTATCTATTAGACTCTGGATGTATTTTTAAAGTAGACCACTGATTTAAACCAAAACTTCACTTCTGAAACATCTCCATGAAGTTGTCCATTTCCACAGATTTAAACACACATCTTTACTAGTGTATGTTACACTCTGAAGTTAAAGAAAAAACTGCAAATACAACTTTAGAATTCTAAAGATTTAGAATTCTAAAGATTTGAATCATTTTCTTCTGTTCCTGTGGCTTTCCAGCCTGTATTGAATCTGCTACATTATGAGCCTTCGTTTACCATTTTCCTCCTTCCTTCTGACTAGCCATCAAAGCAACCAACCATCCTTGGCTTACGAGGGGCCGCTGAAAAGTTCTCAGCCCAACCAACAAAGTTGGGACAGTCTCCATCGAGGGCTATACACTTACCCCCTCTTTTACAAAGGCGCGTTAGCCCTTTTAGCGCACACGTATATTTAGCACACTTTAGTAAAATGAGCCCTTAGTCCAGTGATTTTCCACTTTATTCATTCCATATTTTTGACAACAAAAAAGTGGTAAATCTCTGGACTAAGTACATAGCCCTCGATCAAGACTTCTCCAACTTTGTTGGTTGGACTGAGAACTTTTCAGCAGCCCCTCATATAGGCCACATATTGCAACTTCCTACAGAACTCTAATATGCATTCCTTAAATTTTATTTATTTATTTCAAGCACTTATTATCCACCTAACACCTAGGCAGTGTACAGTAAACACATCCACATTTATATTAAAAACAATACTTATTGTCACCCGCCTGACCTTAGCTCTGGTAGCCGTAGCGCCGTGGAGGATGGCCTTACTGATTCCGGTGTGCCCCTCAAAATGGAGGTTGGCCCTTCAGGGTGGTAATAGCAATAGGTTCAAGAGTGCTACTTTATCTTACTCAGTTCTAGAATGAATTCCCTCTTCTAATGTACTTACCCTCAATGTCTTGCTCTCCTATCTAATATTGCATTTTTTCCTCCTAACCTGCTGTCTGACAATGTAAGTTTATCTTTGGATTTTAAATGTAAAACCCAGATTTTATATTATTTACCTGTGTACATCACATAGAAATATGATAAGCGGATTAACAAATTTTAATAAACTTGAAACTTGAACCCCAGAGAAGCACTGTGTAGAAGGCAAAAACAAGTTTTTAATATTGTTACTTCAAAGGAAAGGAAAATGAAAATCAACTTAGACTCACAGGTAAGTTTGTTAAGTTCTGTTGCAAAATGGCAAAACAAGTGCACTTTGTTCAAACAGACTAAACAAAAATCCCAAATCCCTTGGGCTGCTTCTCTCCAACCAAGAATAGAGAGAAAAGAGGGGAAAAAAAACCCCAACACTCAGTAAAGTTTGTACAGTTCTTTTGGACTGGCCACTTGCCACACCCGGACTTCAGTAGCCCCCCCCCCCCCCAACCCCCCAGTTCACTTTACTGGGCCCTTTTTTAGCTCAATCAAAAACGAAAGTTCAAAAGGAGAGTTCAAATTCTAGCACTTTCAGTTCATCAAACCTGCTCTCCACCATCAATAGCAGGTTCCTGCTCCTTAGAGCTGACGGAGGGAAAAGTTGCTGAATCTGCTTTCACTACCTTTTGTTGTACAAAAGTATCCCACAAAAAGACCCACTCAGATCTTTCAGCACACTCCCCACAACTTTAAACTCCTCAGCAGTCCCAGTTGTAATCAGGCCCTAAACAGGAAAAAAGAAAAAAAACTTTCATCACAGAAATACAGTCTAAGAGCAGTCTTCTTAAACCACTTTATCAGTTCTCTAGAACCACATTTTCCTTTAAAGCTGAAATGGCTTCAAGTAACCAAAAGGCTTTTCCCAGCCCTGTCTTTATGCAACATTTTCTTCAAGCAAAAATAGAAAAACCAAACAGCAAATAGAAAGCACAGCAATGGTCAGATTTACCTCCTTAGCTTCTGTAGGCTCCAGCTCAGGTACAGCAATCTCCATGTCTTCCTCTGCCTCACAAAGCTTTGCTAAGTTTGATTCTTCAGTTCTCTGCCATTCCATAGGTCCTTCCTCCTGCAGCTGCTTGTTTTGGAAAGACTTCAAGAGACATTGTTCTTGGACTGCCCTCTCTAGCTTTTGTGTGTTGTGCTTAAATTTCTCAGTGCCACACCCAAACTTGCCTGTTAGAGGGGACCACTACTGCTATGTCTTTCTGAGTCACAGGGCTGACTTTAGGGACAGAAATGGCAATCTTCAATAGACTATACAACTGTGGTAATAGCAGCAAACAACAAATGTCACTAGGAGCCTGATATTCAGAGAATGCTCAATTTAGTGAGTGCAAATTTTTTAATTTGTTTGTTCTATGTGTGCACCAATTTTGGAAAGCCTCTAGCAAGTTTTCCCATGTGTAGCTCAGACTTTTTCATTTCTTCTCCCACCCCAGGCTATAAATGCTAACTCTTCAATATCCCATCAATTATTCTTATTAAATCAACAAAATGTGAATATTGAGATTTCCTAGACCTAAAAGTTTTCAATCCAATAAAATAGACAGATCTACAAACTATACTGTACAAATCCACTCCCGTTCTAATAATTAGGTACTACTTCCGTCATCCCTAAGGCTATGAATGTTGCCTTCGGGAAAAGGCAAGTTTTTCAAAATAATTGGGTTAGCTGAACTCCACACAAATTACTGTACCTTTTCTTTCCCTTGTTCATTTGGCAAAAAATGTAAAAAGAAAGTTAGGTGGATCATTGGCTAACCATCCAGTCTGTATTAAGTATTCAGAGCGTGGGCTCTCAACACAGTTCTCAAGACTCACTCAGCCAGCCTGCTTTTCAGAATAGTTATGATGAATATGCTTGAGAGAAACACCGTATTTTCACGCATATAACGTGCGCGTTATACACAATTTTACAAACCGTGCATAACCTTGCGCGTTATATGCGTGAACGCGTTTTACAACTTTTTTTTTCAATCCGATCGGCATCCCCCCTGCGAACCGGCATCCTCCCCCCCCCCGCTCGCGTCACCCCCCTCCCCCGCGATCCTACATCCCCCCAGCACCAAACATCTCTTACCCGATTGGGCACCGGCACCAGCACCAATGCACAGGACATGCCAGTGCCAGTGCCCGAAGATCTTCCCTCGTTGGTTTGGGCTGGGCTGGGCTGGGCGGTGCGGTGCAGGAGAGATCCTCCTTCTTCCTGCGCTGGGCTGGACTAGGCTTCGAGACCAGAAGGCTTTGAGCATGCGCAAATGCTCAAAGCCTAGTCCAGCCCGGCGCAGGAAGAAGGAGGATCTCTCCTGCACCGCACCGCCCAGCCCAGCCCAAACCAACGAGGGAAGATCTTCGGGCACTGGCACTGGCACGTCCTGTGCATTGGTGCTGGTGCTGGTGCCCAATCGGGTAAGAGATGTTTGGTGCTGGGGGGATGTAGGATCGCGGGGGGGGGTGACGCAAGCAGGGGGGGAGGATGCCGGTTCGCAGGGGGGATGCTGGATCGGATTGAAAAAAAAAAGTTGTAAACGCGGGTAAGCGAGCGGGGGGGGAGGATGCCGGTTCAGAGTAGGCGGGAGGAGGTTTTAGCATGCGCGGTATACGCGTGTGCGCGCTATATTACATTTTTTTAACATAAATTTGTGTTCCCCGTGCGCTATACCCGTGTGCGCGTTTTACATGGGTGCGCGTTATCTAAGTGAAAATACGGTATATATAATGAAGGCACATTATCTCACACATACTTATTGAAAATAAGCAAATTATCTCACACATACTTATTGAAAATAAGCAAATTATCTCACACATACTTATTGAAAATATCCTGAAAACCTGACTAGCTAGGATTGTCCCATGGATTGGGCTGAGGATCACTCGATCATATGCATAAGAGAAAAACCTATGTTCAAAAGAGACAAGATGCTACCAAGTCATCTAAGTGCTCCCAGATGTTTGAGCTTCAGAAAACTAGCCAGGTGAGTTACCCCAAGAAACATTTTTAAATCTTATTTATAGTAAATATAATAATAAAATAACAAAATAAAAATCTTTGCAATGCTGGTTATACTCAACAAAAATTGTGGTGTATGTGTCTTGGGACTCTAATATTAAAAGTACTGACCCAGCACTACTTACTGGGCCATCACAGTGTAATTGTAAGCATATTCTGCACTCAAACACCCAAGACCCTCCCCAATAATAAATACAGTTCAAAATTAGAATATTTTCCTATTAAACTCATTATAGAAAAAAAATTCTGATTCTGGTCTCATCTCGGGTACAGCTAAGTAGTCTTTCTCCAGTACCAGGCAGATTGAAAAGTAATCTAAATAAAACAGAAAAAGGGGTGGGTACAAGCAAGACAAAGTCCAAACTAACAAGCAGGGATGTCACCATGGCTATTACATACCAGTCTCAAATATAATTAAGCAGAAGGCTTGAATACATTAAAATTATTACAGAAACACAATAGGTACTTTATACCAGCAGGGTTTGCAGTCATAATCAAAGCGAGTGTTCACCTACTTTCTCTTTGATTACTGCACAGCAAGAAGGTCCCCTCAGACATATGCACCTGCTTTTTCAGTAGATATCTTTTCCACCAAAAAATGCATGCAGTATTGAAAATGCAAAACGGCTTGCTTTTTTGTCTGCCCCAAGCTAATCCCTGCTATATTTATTTATTCTTTTATTTTAATATACAGCATCTTTATTCATTTTCATTCTAAAAACAGTGCATACAAAAATTGCATGTTACCTGAAAAAACAGCACTTATAGCCCAGTGAAATACATAAGAATAATTTTCACCCTCTCCCCCCTGATTTCAATATATTCAAGATACCCATACAATAGTACTAACAACTCATAAATAAACCAGTCCCTATACATTATCCTTCTCCCTTCCACCCACCCCCCCCCTTCCCTGGATGGCTTTAGAAGCCCTGTAATTTATCTGTTGTTTCTTTTTGTATAGCTCTTCTTCTTGCTTGAATAGCTTTCATCTTGAATTCTTCTCTGAGTTTTTGGCTTGAAAATACTCCCCATCTTCAAATAAAACAAATGTCTTAAATCAAAATGATAAAATATTTGGACACCTAACAGACAGGACTCAACAAAGACCTCTGAATCCCATGTGATGCATGGGGAGGAGCCTAAGGTCCTCATTTGCTCAGACATCAGATGCATTACATGGTGCACCAGGGAGGAGAAGGCCCATCATTTTCCATGGGTGGGGCTTCCCTCCATCACCCAACATCTAGCAAAGGTACGGAGGGGTTGGGGGAACATGTGATGGCCTTTTTTTTCAGGAGGGTAGGGGATGGTTCGGGGGAGCTCCCTTCTGCCTTTTTGGGGGAGAGGAAGGGGGGTCTCTTGACAGAAGGGAGTGGGCATTAATGTTGTTTTACCTCCCTCATTAGATATTTGAGCTCCCCCAACACAAAATACACTTTAGAAAGCACTGCTCCACATCTGTCAGCCATTTTCTCTTGGGGGAGGTTTCATCACTGAAATGAATTTGTGTGGTGCGTAATTATTCAGTATTAAGGTGGCTGCATGACATCTTTTGATGATGCGCATACTTTCTGGATGCCAAATTTTATTGAATTACACATAAACTAACACACCAAAGCATGGAGGCACCCATGTGCTAATAACACAGGTCTGCAAAAAACTTTTTTTAAAAAACTGTTGTGGTTATTCCACATAATCTTTATGTTTTTTGGTGTGCTGAATCCGAAAATGACCTCTATTTTGTCATAGGACATTTCCTGACAATTAGGTAACTATGTTAAATAAGTCAATACCTCAAAATAAATGGAAATAGACTTCTAAAATTAAAGTTTTATTACAATTTTTTTCATGAAAATCCTTTTTTGAACTGAAATGAGTTCACCTACACACACTAAACTCGATTCTTCTTCCCTGTGAGGCTCCTCTTGGTACATTTACGCTTGTGAGTAGCATCTGGAATGTCTCTCTGAAGCATCCAACAGTAGCTTGCCATCATTGTAATGCTCCTTTTTCCCTGGTATCTCCTTTCCATCTCTTTAATGTCTTGATGGAATCGTTCACCTTGTTCCTCACTCACAGCTCCCATATTTTCAGGAAAGTAATTAAGGTGGGACTGGAGGAAATGCACTTTCAAACTCATTAGGCAACCTAAAGCTTGAAATGCTTTCAGCATTCGTCTGACGATCTTTTTGTAGTGAGGATCTTGGTTATTGCCTAAAAATTTCTGTACGACTTCTTTAAATGCAGTCCACCCTTGTTTTTGAGGAATTGTCATGGTATTGACATACTTTTGATCAACTATAAGCCTTCTAATGTCTGGTCCGACTAACACATCTTCTTTCAATTTTGCCTCCAACAAGCCTGGAAACTTGGTGACCAAGTATTTGAAGCATTTTCCATCTCTTGGAAGTGATTTTACAAATTGCTTCATCAATCCCAATTTTATGTGGAGAGGTGGTAGAAGAACTTTATGGGAAGATACCAAAGTTTCTCGGAGGACATTTTTTTCACCGACTGTTAGAAACCGCGGCTGCCAACTCTTCTTGGTCCAGTGATTTTGTTGGTCTCGACTGTCCCATAGACACAGAAAACAAGGGTATTTGGTATACCCAGCTTGTTGCCCAAGCAGCATGCACAATACCTTCAAGTCCACACACACTTGCCAACCATGGTCTTCATATTTAAGTTTATGAAGAACCAATTCCAAGTTCTCATAGGTTTCCTTCAAGTGTACGGAATAACCTACAGGTATGGAAGTATAAAAACCACCGTTGTGGAGTAAAACTGCTTTGAGACTTCTTTTTGAAGAATCTATAAAAAGACGCCATTGCTTTGAATCATATTGGATTTTAAATTGACCCATCAGACCTTCGACATCGATGCAATAAACCAACTTGTCTTCCTGGGCGAAGTAAGGAACAAACTCCTTTTCACGATGTCTGAACCATGAAGATGACACTCCTGGCAACAATAAATTCCTGCTTTTCAGCCTTGATCCGAGTAACTCAGCGGCATCTTTGGGAAGATTCAAGTCTCTTACCAAATCATTCATCTCCTCCCGAGAAAACAATTTTGGTCTTGTATCATCTTCAAAGTATGAACTTGATTCATCATCTGGTTCAGGTATGACTTCACCTTCATCGGAGCTAGGTATCTTTTCCAAGGTAGCAGGGGACTTGGGTACTGGTATAATCTGTGCCATGGGGGATGGGACGAATTGGTTAATGACGATTGGGGCATGAAATGGAATGCTTCCATTTGGAATTAAACCCTTTCACATTGCATGAACAAAAGTAACAGTCGTCACTATGGTTCTTTTGCTCTCGCCATACCATAGGAATCCCATAACGGAAATATTTTTTCTTACCCTTGAATCAGTTTCAGAGATCCTCAACACACCATTTGCACACTTTATGAGGCACCCAAACTTTATCTCGATCTCCAATTTTTAGTCCAAAGTATGCGAAGTATACTTTTTTCACAAAGTGTAATATTCTGCTGTTGCTTCAACACTGTATATTCACCACAGATGAAACAGAAACTGTCTGGCGAATTAATACACTTTCGCAGAACCATAACATAACGGTTGAAGAATGATGAGCTAACATGAAGTCAGTGTTCCCTCTAAGCGGGCGGGTGTTGTGAGCAAACTTTTTTCACCGTGAGCCAAAAATATCGGGCGCCAGCAAGTTATGAGCCAACTCGCCCGATTCTCCTCTCGCCGCCCTGCCATCTGCCGTACGCCTCTTCCGATCGTGCGCTGTGACGAGAAACGTGTGCGCTGCGATGTAATATTTTGTGCGCCAGCGCACGCCAGCGCAGCTTAGCGGGAACACTGGTTCAAATGGTTTTATTTATTTCCCCAAATTTATTTTTGTTATACGCATTGAAAATATTTGATATTGCGTTTAAATCAAAATCTCAATAAACTTGAAACGAGTGCCCGTGAGATTGTGGGAGGGTTAAATACTCAAAACTTAGAAGTTTTTGCTACGCCAGCTTTCTGGTATCTTTACATACAGTGGCGTACCTAGCATATGTAACATCCGGGGCCCATCATTTTTTGGCACCCCCCCCCATCTGTAAGAAAAACATGATTTTTAGTAACAAACCACACGTCACACATGAGTACCTAGGAAAAGGCAGCATCTTACATATTGCAGTGAGCAGTACATCAATACACCCATTGTAAAACTAAACAAGCCAGACCAGCACAGATCAATCCTACACCGTCAATCCTAACAGAAAACCATGTCTTTCGAACACACAGAACACAGAAAACACCTTCGCCTAGTAAGGAATATGTAATCACAAACTAACCCCTCCCTCTTTTACAAAACTGTAGTGTGGATTTTAGCTACGGAGGTAACAGCTCTGATGCTCATAAAATTCTGAGCATCAGAGCTGCTACCACCAAGGCTGGTGCTAAAAACGCTTCACAGTTTTGTAAAAGGGGGGATAAAATAAAAATACATAGACAAAGGTTAAATTGAACCAGCAAGAAGCTGGACTCTGCATACAATGCTTCACAGAAACAGTGACACATGTCTCCTAAAGCAATAAATAAATAGAAATTTTTTTCTACCTTTGTCTTCTGTGGTTTCTCCTTTCCTCATCTTCTTGTAACTCTCTTCCTTCCATCCACTGTCTGCCGTCTCTCTTCCCCTATATGGCATCTTCTCTCCTTCTATGCCCCTTCCAGAAACTGTATGCCTCCCCCTTCCATCTCTCCTTTCACCCCATTGGTCTGGCATCTCTCTCCTCGCCTTCCCTCTCCCACACCTCTCCTCATAGTCTGGTATCTCCCCTTCCCTGATTCTCTGGCATCTCTCTCCTTTCCTTTTCTTCCATCTTTCGCTCCCCCTCCATGCTCTCACATCTCCCCCTTCCTTTTCCCTTAGACTGGCATACCTTCCTCCTACGCTCCAAGCCCTGGCATCTCCTTTAATTCCCTCCCTCATCTTCCTTCTCCCTCCAGCTGGGTACCGCAACACTCTTCCCTGCAGCTCTGCACTTCCCCACAATTGCCATGCTTCGGTTCCTCTTCTTCCTTCCTTCCTCCCCCACCCCCGCGGGACCCTGCGGCACCATCAACTCTTACTCCCTCTAATGTCGGCCCTGCAGCTCCAGACTTCCTCGCACCTTCTCCCCTCCCCCTTTGGATCGCTATTATTTTAAATGTTATAGCCGCGGAGCTGTATCCATCAGTGGAGATGTCTAACCTCGGCCTGCCCCGGAACTCTTACTGCAACAGTGACTTCCTGTTCCTGCCTAGACGGGCGTCTGCTGCAGTAAGAGTTCCGGGGCAGGCCGAGGTTAGACATCTCCACTGATGGATACAGCTCCGCGGCTATAACATTTAAAATAATAGCGATCCAAAGGGGGAGGGGAGAAGGTGCGAGGAAGTCTGGAGCTGCAGGGCCGACATTAGAGGGAGTAAGAGTTGATGGTGCCGCAGGGTCCCGCGGGGGGGGGGGGGGAGGAAGGAAGGAAGAAGAGGAACCGAAGCATGGCAATTGTGGGGAAGTGCAATCCCCCCAATGCGTCCCCTTACCTTACCGACGCGTGTGTGCGCTGTGAAGAGAAACTTTGCGCTGCGATGTAATATTTTGTGCGCGAGCGCAGGCCAACGCAGCTTAGCGGGAACACTGAAGTGCGATAAAAAAAAGTGTGAACAGCCTAGAAAAGCGATGGCGAACCTATGGCACGCGTGCCAACTGTGGCACGCGAAGGCCTTGCAGCTGGCACGCGCAGGGCCGCCATCAGGGCAGTACTACCAGGGGCTGCACAGGAGAGAGAGCTGAACGGGGACGATGGGGGACCCGCGGGGTTAAATATAACTCGAGCCACGAGGCTCGTCTTCTACTCCGACTGCCCTGCCGCTCACACAGCCGATCGGAAATCTTCCCTGACGTCAGCGCTGACGTCGGAGGGAGGGCTTAAGCAAAGCCTGCCCTCCGACGTCAGCGCTGACGTCGGGGAAGACTTCTGGTCGGCTATGTGTGCGCGGCGGGACAGGCAGGAAATAGAAGACAAGCCTACGCGGCTCGAGCTACATTTTGCTGAGAAAGTTGCTAAGATGGGCTGGGAGGCAAACGGGGAACACAAAAGGGGGAGGGAGTGCATTTTGGACACAAGGCATGAACTTGGGAGAGAGGAAGGGAGGGAAAGAGATGCTGAGGTGGGGGGAGGGAATGGGTTTTTGGACACAGAAGGCATGGACTTGGGAGAGAGGAAGGGAGGGAAATAGATGCTGAGGTGGGGGAGGGAATGGGTTTTTGGACACAGAAGGCATGGACTTGGGAGAGAGGAAGAGAGGGAAAGAGATGCTGAGGTGGGGGAGGGAATGGGTTTTTGCACACAGAAGGCATGGACTTGGGAGAGAGGAAGGGAGGGAAAGAGATGCTGAGGTGGGGGAGGGAATGGGTTTTTGGACACAGAAGGCATGGACTTGGGAGAGAGGAAGGGAGGGAAATAGATGCTGAGGTGGGGGAGGGAATGGGTTTTTGGACACAGAAGGCATGGACTTGGGAGAGAGGAAGGGAGGGAAAGAGATGCTGAGGTGGGGGAGGGAATGGGTTTTTGGACACAGAAGGCAAGGACTTGGGAGAGAGGAAGGGAGGGAAAGAGATGGTTGTGTACACGGGGAATAGAAGAAAGGAGAATTTTTGGTCATAGGGAGGGAGTGAGGTACAGACAGTGGCATACCAAGGTGGGGGTGGGGGCGGTCTGCCCCGGTTTTACGCCCCAAGGGGGTGCACAGCTGGCCACCCTCCAGTGTTCTCCCTAGGCTGGCAAACTGCGTCTCTTTAGCCACTTGAGTGCCACCGCCGCCATTGGGAACAGGCCGGTGCCAAGTTCTCCCTGCTTTTCCCTGTGGGGCCGACCAACTCTCGCCACCCGCGTCAATTCTGATGTTGGAGAAGACGTTCTGGGCCAGCCAATCGCTGCCTGGCTGGCCCAGAACGTCCTCTCCGATGTTAGAATTGACGTCGAGTGGCGAGAGTTGGTCGGCCCCGTGGGGAAGAGAAGCAGGGCGAACTTGGCGCCGGCCTGTTCCCGATAGTGGCAGTGGCAGCCTATTCCCCAGTGGCGGTGGCAGCATTTTCCCAATGGTGGTGGCATAGGGGAGGGCAAGGAGAAAGAAAGAAAGGGGGGGACAGGGAGTCAAAAAAAAAAAAGAAAGAGGGCTGGGTGAAACAAAGAAAAATGGGGCACGGAGAGAGAGAGAAAGACAGACATACAGAATGAAAGGGGGTATGGAGAGAGAGAAAAAGAAAGAAGGGGGCAGGGTGAAACAAAGAAAAAGTTTGGGGAGGGAATGAGGTCTGGAGGAGAGAAAGCATACAGGAGGCTGAAAAAAGGGAAGAAATATTGGATGCACAGTCAGAAGAATAAAGTGCAACCAGAGACTGATAAAATTAACAAAGGTAGGAAAATGATTTTATTTTCAATTTAGTGATCAAAATGTATCTGTTTTGAGAATTTATATATGCTGTCTATATTTTGCACTATGGCCCCCTTTTACTAAACCGCAATAGCGTTTTTTAGCGCAGGGAGCCTATGAGCTTCAAGAGCAGCGTGGGGCATTCAGCGCAGGTCCCTGCGCTAAAAACTGCTATCGCGGTTTAGTAAAAAGGGAGGGGAATATTTGTCTATTTTTGTATAGTTGTTACTGAGGTGACATTGCATAAAGTCATCTGCCTTGACCTCTTTGAAAACCCGCAGAATATAAATGATAATTAACATTTTCTCTGCGTACAGCGTGCTTTGTGTTTTTAAAATTTTATTGTTGGTAGATCATTTTGACTTGGCCACAAAGGTAAGGGGGAGGGAGGGGAGCTGCTGAAAGAGTCTACCTTGACGTGGTTGCAGGCTTACAAATCTTTTGGTCAAAGAGTGCGGCGACAGAGAAAAGTATGTGTGTATTCGGCCCATGAATGAAATCATTAAAACATTATAAATTGCCAATAAATTGAAATGAAAACCAAAGGATTGTGAATCAAATTGATTCTCTGACAATACAAAGATTCCAACCTTTAAAAATGATGTTACATAGTTCAGGCAACTTTATAAAGAGTTTTTAGATACTAAAATCTTGTTATTAAGGTTTAATTGACGTGCTGGCACTTTGAGAAAATTCTTTGGTTTTGTGCGGCAGTTTGGGCACTCGGGCTTAAAAAGGTTAGCCATCACTGGCCTAGAACCAAGAACCTGATGATGATTCGTGCACACATGTGGACTGCAGGAGAGAGCAACTCTTTGTCTTTATACGAGTCATCACAGTGCTGGCCAGGCCCCCCCTGCACTGACTGGAGCTGCTGCTATCTGCCTTGAGTCTCCCTCCCACTGGATTCTTCTGGAAAGATTAACGCCTTCTACCATTACAAGGGCTGAGGCTTACATATACAGCATGCTGCTGAGTATCCCAGTAGTCAGACATGTCACTCAGAGCAGCACTTGTATTCACCCCCTTTGCAGGGGGGGGGGAGGAGCAGAGATTATTTACCTGCAAATAACAACAAAGGGCCAGAAGAGAACTAGGGAAATGAGGAAATAGAATTTTTTTCCCTAAAACTTGCTTAGCTTATGTATATATTGCTGACCATCAGATTTACAGTGCTATATTTTTTTTACCTAACTCGGACAACCCCTTTAAGGTTTTTTGGGCATTTTATATCTTAAATGCACTTATATGAATTAATTAATAGTAATTTGGACTTTAAATTTGGTTAAAACCCATAATATAAAAAATTGATAAATTATAAGACAATTTTGTATTTTGTGGCAAATCATGATGTCTAGGAGTTTTTTCAATATTTTATTTGTTTTCAGCACACCAAAATACATAGAAATTAGATGAAAATAATCAAACAGCTTTTTACTCACAGACCTGTGTAATGTGCACATCCAACTGCATCTGAGGTTCTGAGCAATGTTTTAAGAACTGTTTAGAGATCTGTGCCAACTGATTGAAACGATTTCTGGACACTCTCTCATGCTCTTCTCATTCTCAAGACTGCCCTCCTGCAGCCAGGGCCCAGGAAAAGGCTCCTCATTCTTGGAATTGGAAGCCTAGTTAGCATGTTGTTTTAATAGACTATACTTTTTTATTTTTTTATTTTTACATTGCATTGGATCAATACCCTGCTGGTTTTACAGTATACCCTGTTAGTATTTCCTGCTGTTATAGATTTTAACCCTTCATGAAAAACCACAAAACAGGGATAATCAGATACCCAGTAGTGTCCTGGTACTGTGGTATATGAGGGCCTGCTGAAAAGTTCTCAGCCCCAACCAACAAAGTTGGGGCAGTCTTCATCGAGGACTATATACTTAGTCCAGTGATTTTCCATTTTTTATGTTCTGTCGGAAAAATATGGAAAGAAAAAATCACTGGACCAAGGGCCTGATTCTGGAAACGGCATCTGCCATGGTAGGCTCCTGCAAATGGGTGCCTACCACAAGTCAGTCACTGGTAGGCACTGCGTCCAGAATCGCATCTATTTTTTGCACAGACTCCTTAAATGTAGACCAGCATTTTACAGACCTACGTTTAAGACATCTGACTCATGCCTACGGAAGCACCTAGGCATGCCTACAGACACCTAAGACCACTTCTGACATATACCAAGCCTATGCCAGCATTAAGCATCTGTAGGCATGCTTTGGTGATTCCATAGGCGCAAGTCAGAGGCCTACTTTGTAGGCATCGCTCACCACATCGATATTTTTTTTAAACATGCATCCCGATTGGTCCATTAGGTGGCGGTAGAATGCCTACTGCCACCTACAATTGGAACGCCGTTTTGATAATTAGCCCTCAGTCACTTGATGGAGACTGCCCCAACTTTGTTGGTTGGGCTGAGAACTTTTTTAAGCGGCCCCTCAGGATTGATTGGTTCTTATTGTGATCTTAAGAATATTATTAGTAGCATCTGTGCTTTAAGTGATGTCACTTCCTCGGGGAGGGTTTTGGTTTCAGTAGTATTTTAAAGAAGAGTGGTTATGTGTGCTCCTTTTTCAGTCTTGATCTTCAAGCCCTCCGAGTTGGTAGGAGCCAGTAAAGGGTAGGTGATTTTACATAGAATTGATTTAATGAATGATTTAAGAAAAAATTAGGATATCATGAGTTGATTATAAATATAAAGAATATATGTGGTAGCACTTGAGATGAATATTAGCAGTAACATCATAGGTCAGATGATTATGTGGTTTTAATCAACAGTGTCTCCTCCTGAGGAAGAGTCTGCAAAACTTGAGTCGGGGGGTCATCGATTTTACTGTGGCTAGAGTTTCACTTCAATGCACGTTTGAGCACTAGCACTTTAAATCCAGACTATTGTTAACAGAGAACAGCTGTCAACAATCACTTGCCGGTTCAGATAAGTTGAATAGCTATTTGTATTTATTTATTCATTTATGAATGGCATTCAGCGAGTGGTGTTGAGACCGTAAAGAGCGATGATGGTCCCATATGAACCTTAGTCTTGTGTTATCACAATACAAATTGGTTACAGGTCTGAGCACTTTACTAATTATTTTATATAAAATATAGTAAATTAGAGCTGTGATTTAAAGATTGTTAATATTGCTAACTTTTCACAATATCTGAGTCTTTTTTGTTTAATATGATCTTTAACATATAATGCTACTCCCTCTCCTTTTCTTCTTACCCTGTCTTTCCTGAACAGATTATAGCTCAGTATAACTACACCCCGGTCATGGTTCTCCATGAATCATGTCTCTGTGATCGCCACTATATCCAACTCATCTTCTTCCTTACGGCTTCTAGATCCAGAATCATGTTTTTCATACTTCGAGCATTAGTATATACTGGTTATACTCGTATTGTTGATTGCTTTATATATGATTAATTTTCTGCTGTATAATGCAGACTACATATGCAACTTGGTGTACTCGGGTTTGGTGGAGGCATTGATGATATAGCCAGGATACTGCGGAAACGCTGGTCCATAATTCAATTACATCCGACCTTTAAAGAAAAAGATCTAAGAATTGCTTACAGTCGTCACCAGAACCTTAAAGAGATATTATACCCATCAGACGCTTCCACAAGGGCTGACTCGAGACAAAGAGAAGGTAGCCACACTAAATAGGGTAGGTGCTGGCCCCCCTAGTGGAAACATTCCTTCTGTTGGACAGAATGATGTTTATGCAGGTTTTCAGTGTGAACTGCTTCTCCTTTTTGATCCCAAGTTCTCCCCGAGGAATCTGGTACTGTAAATGATCTTGGCGCATACAGGTAAACAATTGTCAGACCTGATGTTCCCTGGTTGCCTATCCGTCTAATGAAAGTGAGAAGCAAAAACAGGAAGACCTGATGTTCCACAGAAAAAGGCACCAGCTGAGGGTAGAGCTGTGGGAAAAGGACTGATGCCTGTAACTGCTTGGCCTAGGTAAGCCAAGCTAACTGTAAAGTGTGAGGCAACTGAAAGAATAAACAGTTTTGTTATGAACTGGTGTTTGGTTCCAACCTATCCTGAGTGTACAGACCAGTTTGCCATATGAGGCTAGCATATTACACTGCTCCAATAAAGGTGTAAATGTGTGCATGGACTCTTTGTACATACATCACAAATCTACATCCTCTCTGCTCAAATGATGCCACCAAAATGCCTATGTACAGTATAGTCCGTCTAAAAGAGGAACATTCTTTTTATGTGCCTGCTTTACTACGGGTATATGCAACTTTATAAAAGCCATTTTCAAAAGGTGAAACTGGTTTTGTATGCAGAAACAACATATGGTCTCAGTAGGTGGCAGAAATATGAATACGATGAAGTCCTAAAATGGACGAGTAGCCTAGCAGTTAGAGCACCAAGCTGACAATCAGGTAAAACCAGTTCACATCCCACAGCAAATCTCAGGCAAGTCAAAACACTCCATTGCCTCAGGTGCAAACGTAGATGGTAGAACAAG
The DNA here is from genome assembly GCF_902459505.1 of Geotrypetes seraphini. Classification (NCBI taxonomy): domain Eukaryota; kingdom Metazoa; phylum Chordata; class Amphibia; order Gymnophiona; family Dermophiidae; genus Geotrypetes; species Geotrypetes seraphini. Next base: position 66,000,817 of record NC_047092.1, read on the forward strand.
GAAATACCTAGTATACCTGAATGTTACTACTGAAATAGAAATGTAATATAGCAGAGCTAACTGATAGGACTATTGTCATTATTGTACAGTCCTGAAAAGACACAGACCTATGAATACATAGGAGATATGATTAAGACGTTTAATATCCACATAGAATAAATGTGCCTGAGGCAAGTCTCTTTCAAATGAAAGGAAACTGTAGAATGAGGAGGCATAGGATGAAAGTCAAATGGGATAGATTCAGAAGTAACCTCAGAAAATACTTTTTCATGGAAAGGATGGTGAATGTTTGGAATTGCCTCCCAGTGGAGGTGGTGGAGACAAAAAATGTATCTGAATTCAAGAAAACTTGGGACAAGTACTTTGGATTTCTAAGGGAGAGGATGCCATGGTTAGGCAGATTAGATGGACCATATGGTCTTATCTGCCTTCATTATTTTCTGTTTCTATGTAACTTTTCAAAGTGATTGGGGGTGCTAAACTCTATGGAAATAACCTCTCCCTGAACATAGTCAATATTGGGGGTGCTTAAGCACCCAGCACCCATAGAGCTGGCTCCTATGTATGGATACTATTTATGCTCTATCTTTGAGTAGATGAAAAAATAATACATATAAGAAGCTTAGCATGCATATAGAAAGTATGTTGATTATACTGATTATTTTCTGATGCAGTGCAGAGAGGGAGAATAAAAGAAAGGAAGATCCTGAAGAGGTGCTGGGTGAGGATCTGCTAAGAGGAAGAAAAGCTTCATTGGAATATCTTACCTACTGGCTTTCAGACATCTCTAGAGTCGGTAATGGTATCAGAGAACTGGAGAAGAGTTGATGTCCTTCTACACCAGTGGTTCTCAACCCTGTCCTGGGGACCCCCCAGTCAGTTGGGTTTTCAAGATATCCCTAATGAATATGCATGAGAGAGATTTGCATATAATGGAAGTGACAGGTATGCAAATCTCTCTCATGCATATTCATTAGGGATATCTTGAAAACCTGACTGGCTGGGGGGTCCCCAGGACAGGGTTGAGAGCCACTGTTCTATACAAAAGTGGAAGTAAGGAAGAGGTAGGGAACTACTGGCCAGTAAGACTTACTTCTGTAATAAGTAAATAAATGGAAACACTTTAAAAAAAAAAAAGAGATTAGTGATGTTTCTGGAATCCAATGGATTACAGGACCCAAGACAACATGGATTCACTAGAGATAGGCCTCATCAGACAAATCTCATCAATTTCTTCAACCAGTGGAAGGAAAGTCCATTGGTCACACATTTGAATTCTGTCAGGATAGAGGTTGGAAACCGAGAATGAGGAATTCTGTGGGTGATCAAGAGAATTGGATAGATGTGGTATATTTAGATTTTAGCAAAGCCTTTGATACTGGTTCCACACAGGCATCTAATAAACTGAGTGCCCTCAGTATGGGCTCCAAAGTAACGGACTGGCTTAGGAACTGGTAGGGTTCAATGAAGATCACTCCGAGGAAAGGGATGTTACCAGTGGTGTGTTGCATAGGATGAAGGTGAAAGGAGATAGATTCAGAAGTAAACTCGGAATACTTTTTCACAGAAAGGGTGGTGAATGCTTGGAACAGCCTCCTGGTAGAGATGGTAGAGATCAAAAGTATATCTGAATTCAAGAAAGCTTGGATCTCTAATAGAGAGGAAGGGATAGTAGATGGCATGGTTAGGTAGACTAGATAGGCCATATGGTCTTTCTATGCCCTCATTTTTCTCTGTTTCTATGAATAGAGAGTAAAATGGAAGAAAAAGCATGTGCAAATAAAGTTGTGACAAATCTAGCTCTCCTCCTAGCTTTGTCTCAGGTTTAACTAGGAAGAGCAGTAAGCCCCTATGCAGGAGAGCTGACCAGGTTGGCTCTGCCAAGTATGAAAGCACTGACTTCCCTTGCACTGACATTGATGAGCCAGACAGTGACTGCCAGGGAGAGTCTAGGCCTGAGGCAGGTTATGCTACCAAGCCTGCTATTAGCTCACAAAAGAACTCAGGAGCCAGGAAACTACAGCTCCCAGAAAGCCAGAGTATTAGCAGGAAGCTGTCATGTAAGCAGACACAGCTGCAGAGGGAGCTTTCTCCCTTCCCCCTCTTCAGAGTAGGGAGCCTGTTAAAACGAGGCAGCTGAGACCCAAGAGGGGGGAGGAGCAGAGAAGCTGGGAACATGATCCTGAAAGGCAGCATGACTTCTCTCCCCGGCTGAATGCTGATGAGCTAGGAGAAGAGTATGAGATGGACATTTCAGAAGAGTCTGAACCCACCATTGAGAAGCAGTGGGAAAGTTATGAACTTATGGATATTGGTTTGACCAGTGAGCCTAGTTAGAGGTTAGAAGTTATGCGCACAAGCTGAAAGGTGGGAATAATTTTGATACTTTTTCTTACCTATGTTTTTTTGGTGAATTCCTGAGACTGAGTTTATTTTTGTGTACAGCAGAATTGTCTGACTTTCAGTGCTAACCTCTGAAGCATTCTGTTACATTGCTTTTGCTTTAAACTGCTTGAACATTTAACTACGGAGCCTTTTCCTTATGCTCCTTTTCCTTATGCTCCTTATGCTGGAGATACTGATAAGCTAGAGATACTGATAAGCTACTGCAGGGAATGTCAGCTACAGAAGAGCTCCATGTGTGTTCCTTAGCTGCAGTCAGCTAGTGCCAGAGTTCCCTAGCTTTAGCAATTTACCTTTGAGCTTATGAAAAGCTTATTTTCCAAGCTACAAGAACTCTGTGTATTTTTCCTTACTGTTTTTTCCCAGGAAGGAGAGCAGTGATGAACTTACCTTTACCTATTAAGGCTGGTGAAGAGGACTGAGTGGTAAAGACTGAAGTCCAGCCATAATTTTGGTTTTGTGTTTCTTTTTTTTTTTTCTTTTGGACTTTGAAAATAAGGGCCATTCTGACGTTTGTGCAACCAGTGTGGCCAGGTTGGCCCAATATTGCATGTTTTGGTTTGTGCAACAATGTATTGGGAAATATTACAGTCTTCTAAGAACCTCTGAACAACATGACTCTGGGTCAGGAATAAAAAGTCTATTTGCATTCTTTGACTTTTCTGTGTGAGTGAATTCCTTGCGTGTTTTCACTGTGGTTAGTTTTACTTTCTGTTTTCACCCTAGGCTGACGCCTAAGGCTCCTGAAGGATTCCCTAGTTGAAGGAAACACACTAGGAATAGTGTTGGTTGCTGTGCCCCAGGCTCGCTGTGTGTTTCAGGAACCCGCGGGTTGCGACAAAGTGCATGCTGTAAAAGTTAGAGCAGGTATCAAGGTCAAGTCTAAGATATTCATGAGAAGCTGAACATCTCAACAACATGCCACAGAAAAAGTGGTGGTGCCTCTTTAAAAACCAGTTCTAGGGATATAAAGGTATCTGGTTTTGCAACATGATTTTTCTCACATTGTGAGATAGAGTAAATAGGTACAAGCTGTTCTAAGTAGATTTTATTTGAAAAAAAAGTCTGTTTAGCATTCCACCACGTCTTACATTGGCCTAGAGCAGATGTAAATTCCATTTGAAGTTGAGGTCCCTGAGAGATGAAGAACAGGCACATATGTCTAAGGAGAATGATATATGTGGAAAGATCCATCAGCAGAAAAGAGGATGTTAAGTGGCCAGCTATGGAAGCTCTATTTCTTGCAACTCTGAATGTCTTTTAAAAAAGAAAAATCAATCCTCATGATCTAATAAAAGTGAATATATCCATAATATTTCATTTCACAGCAGTTGCTATTCAAAATAAAAGTATCAATCTCAGTAGATTTTCATTTTTGTAAAGGTCAAAAATCTGTTGAATGAATCAAGTCCTCATGAATGCGTGAAATGCTTACAAGCTGAAAAATCAAAATCTATGCAAACTGAATACAACTTTTAAAAATCTAAAGAGCTAAATAATTAATTGAAAACAGCTCACAAAGCTTATAGCATAACAATTTCAGAAACCTGCAGAAACTACCTTCCAAAACAATTCTGTAACATCATATATAGAGAATCCATCACCCATATAGGTGAAAAGCTATAACTAGCAATGTTTCAATACAAGGGGTTGCTAAAAAGTTCTCAGCCCAACCAACCAACTTCCTAAATTCTGAGCGTTATTTTGCCATCGTAGCTAAAATGAGTGTTATTTTATTTTGTTAAGTGCCAATTTGCAGAAATGAAATTCTATTTTTTGACATTGTTTCAGATTATAAGTTGGACTGAGAACTTTTCAGCGCCTCTTCGTATATTAATGAATGATTTAGGGGGTCTTTTACTAAGGGCTACTTTTATGAAGGTATGCTACAGGTTTTACCGCACACACCGGATTAGAGCGTGCTATAGGTGCACTAGCCAAAAATCTACTGCCTGCTCAAAAGGAGGTGTTAGCGGTTAGCGCATGCGGCATTTTAGCGCACGCTATTCCGCACGTTAAGGCCCTAGCGTGCCTTTGTAAAAGGAGCTGTATGGCTCGCTAGCTGATTTAGCGCGCACTAATAGCTAACACATCCATAGAATATAATGGGTGCGTTAGCATTTAGCACATGCTAATATTTAGCATGTGGTAAATCGGCTAGAGCGCCTTAGTAAAAGACCCCCTTAGAGAAGTTCTTAACTTCCTTTAAGACAGCTGTAGTTGGATACTTTTTAACGTACCAAAGCCCTGATGTTCAAAAGTTTGCCATGCAAGTAAAACTGCCTGTAGCAGTCTTACTTGCAAGTTAGCTCAGCCTCTGATGCACAAAAGAGTTCTGGGGAAGGGGGGGCCTTTACTAATCGCGATAGCAGCCACCAAGAATCCTATGCAAATGCATTACAAGGAGCTCATTAGTATTAAAATGAGCACTGTTGTATTTTTATATTATCTATCAAAAGTTACTTATCTTTAAAATAACAGAGTTGCTGACAAGCCCGACGGAGACCCGTTTCGCCAATTACATGGCTTTTTCAAGGGTTCTCAGGATGCTCTGCCAATCTACAAAATACAAACATTTAATCACCCATTTGAAAGGTTACCAAAAATTTTTCTCTATAACACCCTTGAATTGTATTTCTACTACTCTCCTTACCTAACATTTCGAAACCCAATTCAAATTAGTTTGTGAAAGAACTCTCAAGTATCATTTTAAACAATCAATAAATATCATTTAAGAAGATCAAGATTCTGCCCTTAAATATCCATAAATACCTCTTAAAAACTTTAAAAAGCACAGCTCACATACAGCACTTACTTAATCAGACATCCTGCCTTACTTAGGGCCAGTATACTGCTCGGTGTAACATTTTGAACTGCGACGCCATTGAGGTCAATTTAAACCTATGCACAATTAATCTATGAGCTTCACACATGCGCATTCCACATTGTAAACTCTGACACCAATAAGATTAACTTACATTCTTGCGCCATTCATCTAAGAATTCCACATATGCGCAAGATCTCAATTGTACGTCCCACCATATTTAGAGCCAATATATCACTGATTGCAGTAACATTAGAGGTCGATTACAGCCCCTATAAAAGGCAGTTATGTACTTGGCACAAGCGCTTTATTTATTTATTTTTTTTTTAAACATGACGCCATTCAAGATTAATTTACATTCCTACACCAATCATCCGAAACTTCAGCACTTGCACAGAGCCTTATTGGCACGTAGGCAGGGAACTAATTGTATTTTCCATTTCATAATTTTTAATAATAATAATTTTATTTTTGTATTTCACGACACCACATAGTTCTAGGCAGTTCACATATAGAAGAACTGTACAATCAGTGAATAAGATACAATTGACTTAAAAATACATTAAGATCAAATTAAAATAAATATTTTTAAATATCAGTATACAGTTTACCGATCAAAATTAAAACTTCAGTGTACAAATTTACCAAACATTTAACCGTTTTACTTAACCTTCCTATAATCCAAATAATATTTAATAGATTAATCTATCCTATAATGAAAAATTAAATCTATCCAATCTTTTTATCCTCTATTCTCTGGATAATTCCCTGTAGTGGGATTCTCATGTATATTTGAGTTTGTCTCTGTTGCTGCTTACAGGAACTCTGTGATCACAGCCCTGCACTGTATGGGTCTAGGACAGTGTTTCTCAACTCGGTCCTGGAGCACCCCCTTGCCAGTCAGGTTTTCAGGATATCCACAATGAATATGCATAGACTTTTTTTTTTACTTCATGCATATTCATTGTAAATATCCTGAAAACCTGACTAGCAAGGGGGTGCTCCAGGACTGAGGAGAAATACTGGTCTAGGATGATTCAGTGCAGCCATTTCAGTGCTGAATCGGCCACGAAGAATGTTCCTACACCCGGCTGTTAGCACAGGGACATCATAGCAGCACCTGACCTTGTTTGGGGGTTGATGCTCCCTAGCCCCCCTTCCCCAAACTAGAGATGCCCTCTTACTCTTTCCCACCACTCGAGCACACACACACCCTTCATTGCCACTGCCGCCGCAGCATACCTCTAGAAAAGTTCACCAGTTCAAGCAGTATCCTCCTCCTCCTGTTTGCGCCGGCCTCGGCTCCCCTCTGACGTGACGTACTGGTCCCACAACTAGAAAGTGACATCAGAAGGGAGCCAAGGCCGGCGTGAGCAAGGGCTGGAAGATGCTGCTCGCACTGGTGAATTTTTCAAGAGGTATGCGTGGGGGCGGAGAGGAGGAGAGGCACTGATGCCCCTGGCAAGATGGCACCCAGGGCGGTGGTCCACACTACATCACTAGGGCAGAAAGGAGAAGAGGCACCGACTGTGACATGGAGAGGTGGAGAGGACAATTCATCGTGGCTGTGATGAAAAGTCAAATGCTGAAACAACCGCGATGAATCAGCCCATTCCACACTAAGGCCTAGTGTGGAATGGGCTGATTCATCGCAGTTGTTTCAGCATTTGACACCGCTCTTGTGCACAGGCCGTGCACAAGAGCGGTGGCTAACTCTTGGCATTTGGTGCACAAGCGCCAGGTATAGTTCCTCCCCATTTCACCGGGGTACTTGGCACAAATAGCATGCATATACAGTAATTTGCATGCTATTTATGCTGAGCATCACTTGGAAAATGAAATTCAGTCTGTGCATCTGGCCCTGAAAATAAAAGGCATAGCAGCATTACCATATGACACCATCATTTGCAGTTGTCCTGATTTTCAGTCAGAAGTAGTCACACCACTGTAGCTACTAATAAAGAAGGATTTTTTATTTTTTTGGTTCAAAAAGTTTAATTTATGTAATAGGAATAAAACAGTATAAAAATACAATAAACAATGCTTACACAGAGAAAGATAGATATTATGCGTAAAGACAGTTGAGTATATACATATGACATGGTAATCTATTCTACTACAATGGTAGGTCAGTTACCATTGGAGAGAATGAATGACATCTCTCCAATGAATGACATCTATACCAATGAATGACATCTATACCAAAGCTGATAACACATCTATACCAAAGGTCATGTAACACTTGAAATGTTGCAATCAGACAACGGAGACCAAATTTTCTGAAAGGAGTGTACAGAATTACGTTTCACAGTAATTGTCTTTTCATATTTAACATGCAGACAAAGAGTGTTCCATCAAGTGTTGTGATCAGTGTTTGATAAATTTTTTTCAATTATAAAGTACATTCTGTATGGCCAATGCACACATAATACGAAAGAGTTTAGCTTTAGGGAGCGAAAGGGATTATGAGTCATCAATACAACCCAAAAGTATGGGAGAATGAGCAATAGGAGGAGAAATGGAGAGGACATTGGTTATGGTATTACAGATGTGTTCTCAATATTTCTGACTGTGAGGAGATTGAAGCAACATATGTTCTAGAGAGTGTTGCAGTTTTGGGAAGAGTCTGATTTAATTTTGGTCGAGAGAATTGGCATCCAAACTGCTCTATGCAAAAGGAAGTACATTGACTGTAACAAGGATGCAGATTTAATGGTTTTGAAAAGCTGATACCATATATTTGACCAAGCTGCTATATGTGGATCAGTTGGCGCAGGAAACTGAAGAGCATTAAACCATTTTAAGTTATTAGTAGACTCAATCACATATTTTTTGATTGTATTAGTTTATACCAAGAGGAGGCTATACCTTTGGAGATTGAGGATTTAATACCGTACATTTTCAGATCAGGGGTAGAAGATAGTTCTTCCACCTTGGGATATGTCTTTCTTAAACAGTGTGTCAATTGTAGCCATTGAAACTGCTGACTAAGAGGCAATTTATGCAAGGAGCAAAAGTCATCAAAGGGCATCCATTGATAATTCTTCAAACAATGTGTTACGTTCCAAATGCCACATTGCTTCCATAATGTCCAATAGATGGTACTCTGTTGGATCTTTATCAGATGGTTATTCCATAAAGTGGTCTTGACAGACTCAGCCCATTTTATTGGCAACAACTTATCCACATAAGTAAGGGCCATCTTGGAGGAGGTCACAATGGGGTATTATTTAAGAGCTGATGATAAATCAGAGTCCACAATGGTCTGCAAAAATAGTTTACCATAAGTAGCTTGTTCTATTAGTAGCCAGCAAAGAGGTTTCAGTATCTCCAGTTGAGAAATCCACCACAAGCTTTGACGAATAAGGAAGGATAAATGATAATTCATATTTCAGTCACAGATAAACCAGGAAATTGGGAGCTGTATTACCTGATATATATAGCACCTAACAATAATTTACTACATCATTCTGAAGTCTGCCTGAAGTCTACAATAGATAGCAATATTATATCTTAGCGCTTATTAACTTCACTACAGCACTACAAAATCGAAGCATAACAGCAGTCTTGTGAATGTACTTTAAATCTGCCATCAGTATTAGATAGGATTATAAAAATAAAAAGCTGAAGTTCTTTAAGCACTAACATAGGCACAAGTGTTAATTAAATGGAGATTCTGATTTCAATAATCTTTGAGTTAAAAATGTATATATATAATATAGCCTCTCGCTTTAGAGTAGTATCAAAACATCAGGATCAGTTTAATCATTGGACCAGGTGAGGCACAAACTCAGAACACAGATGATAAAGACCATCCTGCTTCTAACATAACCTGGTGCAATGGTTAAAGCTTTCTCTTCTATTTTTTCCCTCCTTCCTGCATGTCCAGTATCTCTCCCCTTTTCGCATACTTCTGTCCCAGTCTCTCCCCTCCGCCCACACCCACAAGTCCAGCATCATTACTCTTTCACCTCTTTCAACACCCCTCCCCCCCCCCCCCACACACACACACACACTTTGTGAGAGTTGCAGGCAGCAGCTTGAATGTAGGGCCCTTTTGGCCAGGCCCTGGGTTTTCCCTCTGTCTTGTCCTGCCCACAGGAAATTGCATCAGAGGAGGTGGAATAGCATAGGGAAGATCCAGGGCCTGGGCAAAAGCAGCCTCTGTTCTGGCTGCTACTGGCAACTTGAGCAAAGTTTAAAGAACCATGGAGACTAGGGAAAAGGTGGATGGCAGGGAGACAGAGCCATAGGGATGGAACTGAAGGGAGGGGGGCACCAGCCCAATGCAATGTAGCTCAGGGTGCCACACTTCCTTGAACTGGACTCTCAAAACATATGCTATATTTCTATCTATGACTTTGACGTTCACCTTATATAATAAGCTTATTTGTAGAATTAACACTTTTTATGAACTTAGGCCCAGATTTTGTATAATGCAATCCAAGTAGTGCACAACTTAATTATTTAGCAAACTCGTCAACTCAATTAATTGGCAATTAATACCTAATAATTGACATTAACTAGCACTAATTAGAAGATACGCACACAATTTTCTAAGCGCATTCTTTAAAATGGAGCACATAAATTCTAGTGCATGAATCTCAAAAGGGAGCATGACCAGAGATATTTAATTCCAGGTTGTGTCCGGAGGCTGGCATTGAATATCTGGTTTATTTTGGCTGGTCATAACTTAATTGACTGAGAGGAGGATTCTTAAAACATACCATGCCTTTAACAGTGGTCGCTAAACTGGCTCCAGCTGGATTAGCAAGGCAGTATTTTACCGGCCAATTATCAGAATGACTCACTTTGGTCTTTTCCGAGCTTCTTAGCAGTCTCTGACTCTGCCATGCAAATGTAGTACAGCAAGGTCATTAATGTTAAAATGGTAGTAAAATGTGCTCATTAATATTAAAAGGAGCACTCTGGGTGATTCTCTATCATTGCCACATTTGTGGGCAAAATTTTCAGGCAGGGTCTGAGCTGTCATAGCTTTACTTTCCAGTCACTGCCTGAGCACTGATTGGCTCAGGCACTAACAGGAAAGGAAAGTAAGGCTTGACAGCTGAGAACCCTGCAAATTAAAAAAAAAAAAAGACCCCTGAATTGAAGATCGGCAGGAGGGATGCCTACTCCCTCCCTCTGCCACTGCTGGGGTCCCCCAACACTCCCAACAACCCTGACAACCTTCCAACACTCCTGGCAAGAGGAATGCCCACTCCCTCCTGCCACCACCACAACCATTGCGCACCCCCTGACAACCAGCCCCCAACATCCTGCTTACAACCATGGTAGAAGAGATGCCCACTCCCTCCTGATGTGCCATCGCCCACCCCCCAGACAACCTGTCAACACCCCTCCCACCGCCACTGCTCTCACCGCCAACCTGCCCACTCCCTCCCACCCCAACAACCTGATGACACCCCTGGCAGGAGGGATGCCCATTCTTTCCCACCACTGCCATTGCCCACCCTGACAAACTCCTGACACCCCTGGCAGGAGGAATGCTCACTCACTCTTGCCGCCGGGGTCCCCCTCCCCCTGACAATACTCCCATACCCCTTACAACCCACACTCCCCAAGGATGCACTGGGGAAGGGCCTCTGATTGGCCCAGGTGCCATAGGAGGGGCCTTAAACGACTTGGCCTATCAAAGACATAAGCACCTCCCCGGCACATTCTGGGGTGTACCAGGAAGGGGCCTAAGTCCCTGATTGGTCCAGGCACTTAAGGCCCCTCTTATGGGAGGGGCCTTAAGAACCTGGGCCAATCAGAGACTTAGGCCCCTCCCTGGTGCATCCCAGGATACACCAGGAAGGGTTAGACTCGCCATTTTGAAGATGTGGGCCTGCCAGCTAGAGGGAGTAGGCATCCCTCTGGCCAGCCTTCATGCTAAAGGTATAGGGGCAGGGTGTTGTCAGAGGTACAGGGGAGCTGTCATGGAGAAGGGGACCCTGGTAGCAGGAGGGAGTGAGTAGGCATCCCTCCTGTTGAGAGAGTCAGGAGTTTGTCAGGGGGGTGGGTGACAGTGGCAGCAGGAAGGAGTGGGCATTCCTCCTGTTGGGGGTGTCAGCAGGATGTCAAGTGTGGGTATTGGCAGCAGCAAGACCGAATGGGTATCCCTCCTGCTGGGAGTGGAAGCAGGATGTTGGGGTGGGTAGCGGAACGATGGTAGCGGAAGAGAGTGGGGGGCCGGGCAAAGGCAGACGAGAGGAGGAACATTTCCCTCTGTTGCTCTCCCTGCTGGTCAATCAGCTGAGCCAGTAGGACTCGGGAGAACTGCAGCTCAGTTAATTAGGGCAGGGAGAGTAGCTTTGACAGAAGAGAGGAATTGTACTTGGTTGCTCTTTTGAACAAGTGCCAGGCACAGTTCTTCCTGCTCTTTACTGGCGATTCTCCACACAAATAACATGCATATAATTTGCATGCTATTATGCTGAAAATCATCTGTAAAACAATCGCTCCCACTATGTCCACCGGCGAGTTTTGAGAATCTTCCCCTCAGTCAATATTCAGCACCAGCTGGTTTGGTTTATAGAGGCCAAAGATAGGATTGCTGTTTATGTGACCTGATTTGACTGGTAAACTTAGCCACTCAGCACTGAAAATTGCTGGCTAATATAGCTGTAACTGGGAATATTCAGTGGAGATAATGGTTTCTCATGCTGAATATTTGCATTTAATCGGCTAAGCACTCTTTAACCACTCAGCGATGTTTTTGCCCAGTTAAATAGTACTGAATATAGGCTGTCAAATGTATAATGGCAGTTGTGTGCACAGATGAAATGCCATTATAGAAAGATATAAAACCCACATTTGTGCACAAAAAATTAGATGCACTCACAGCAAGCAAATGGCCGGCATAACTGGGTGCTACATGTTACATATGTATCTTTAAGTTATATACCACACATGCTTCTCCCCATGTATATACCTCCATGCAGTTACAAGTTAATGCACTTACATGCTACTTTACAGAACAGTGCACATATGCACATAAGTGGAAATTACCTCATCACTTACATATGTAGTTATAGAATTGCTCTTATAGACAGTATCCATTATTTCATCTCATATACAGAGATAAAGGACTAATATACCATACTTAATTGGTTATCTTAGAAACTAATACACTCAGTACAGGAATACATAGTAAAAACATCTATTATACCTAAGGTTTGCAGAATTTGGCTGTCTAAATGATATATTCTGCCTCTATTTATTAGAAAGGACAAAGATCTTATCTCTTTTAAAAAACAATTAAAGACTTTTTTATTCAACGACGCATTTTCCGACTAATTAGTTAGTCTCTTGATTTTTCTTTCTTCTTTTCCCCATCCTTTTGTTTTTTCCATTACATGTTTTTCACTTCTATTTGAGTAAAAATTGTAACTTTTCCCTCCTTTCCTCTCAGTCATGTCTGTCATAAAACTAAATGTACAGTTTTATCCCTAAATTGCAGGTTACTATTGTTTTATTTGCTATTAATGAGATATATGTTTTTTATTTAAACTTGTTTCTTTTTTATATAAGCTGTTAACAGTTTTGTTCTACGCTTTTTAACTTTTTAATAATTAGACAGTTAGTCTTCCCTTAATTTGTTTTAACTGTACATCGCTTAGAATTTCTTATATAGGCGATTAATCAAATAAACGTGAACTTGAACTTGATATTTCATCATTAGCTTTTTTGTTTGCATCGGCTTAGCGCCTACCCCTAAAACCGGTTTTTGTGCATATGAGAACTTGTAATTCATGTGCTCTGTCTATAGTTCCCACTGATTGCCAGTTTTCATATATAATCCACACTTGTAGGTGTGATTGAGCAATTTCATGGCTTTGTATTCTGACTGAGTTGTATCAAGTATACATTCTGTTCACTCTCATGTTACTGGAACTTGCACTGTAGTTAGCAAACAGCCAACAAGCTGTATTTCACAATATATACTAATGAAATATTTAAACAATGGAGCCCCCGTTATATGATCACAAATCAAAAAATATGCAAACTCAAGTTTCTTTGAATAACATAATCAACTACAAAAAATGAATCACCTGCTCTAGCCTAGCATTGTAACAAGTTTGGGATAAGTAAGCCCTTTCATGTTCTTTTGTTGCAGGGAAATTAATATTTTCGTTTGCCAGATCCACTTAAAATAAGCTTTTTAAAAAAAATTATGCTATCTGAAATATTCTCTGGAAAGTGTCCCTGTCAGTTAGGTATTCCACTTACAAATATTTTTGCTCTGGCAATTTATCCTGGGTTTCTGCCATATTTCACTTTTCAAAGTTCCACTGGCAGTTTGCTTTTGGTCTTGTTCTCTTCATTAAGTCAGGTTCGTACTGATACAAGCTGCCTCCTCAATGATTTGGTCTACATCTATAGTACTAGTATATGTAACCCATCCGTGATTCTTTCTAAACAATTTTATTTCATTGCAAAGGTTTATGGTGGGGGGGGGGGGGGGTACCATGCTTCAAAATTGTACTTACTTTTGGCATTTTTGACCATTTCTAGCCGTCTTTCTTCTCCTCCCACTTTTATGTTGTATTATTTTTTTGTATTTGAGTGGAATCTTGGAGGGTAATATTCAATGGTGGAAGTCAACACCTTAATTATTCAGCAGCACTATAAAGTATATATAGACAGTTGTATTATATATATATACTGTAAGGTTCGATATTCAGTAGGACTTATCAGTTAGGAACATCTCCTACCCAGATATGTCCTGCTGACTGGTTTCATACTTGGATTTGTAATGGCATAATGCAGAAAATTCTGCTGAATATCCAGTCAACTGTCTTGGCACGATCCATTCCAATGGCAATCCAGGGCAGAGCAGATCTACACCACCAGATCTATCAAAAATTCCAACTATACTTCCCCTCTTTAAAAGGCATATCCCATGCAGGAACATTAGGGACATCCCTCTTCTTCAGGATCACCGAACTCTGGAACAGCTTTACTATCCCGCTTCGGAGTCTGACCTCCCTCCAATTCTTCCGAAAACATTTTAAAACATGGCTTTTCTCTAAAAGGTAACGACCTCTCCCTCTTCGATATACTAAGTCTCTCTAAACTTCTCCGTACCAAGTTCTTCTACTTTTCTTTGGAGTTCCTTTCTATATCAATTCCTGTAAACCGTGCTGAGCTCTACTTCTGTGGAGATGATGCGGTATACAAACTTAAGGTTTAGTTTAGTTTAGCTTGGGCAGAGCCATGACTTATCCAGTTAGGGATGATAGTCCAATATAATTAGGTAATGCCTGGATAAAGTTAGGACAGAAAAAAGGCTGTCCTCACTTTAATTGATTCTCCGTCTGTCTGTCCAGCCTACACACTAGAGAATGGCACGGGGAAAAAATTTATCCCCATCACTGCCCCGTCCTTGCGACCACGTCCCTATCACAGCCCCATCCCCGTGACCACTGTCCCCGCCCCATCCCCATGACCACTGTCCCCGCCCCGTCCCCGTCCCTGCAGCATCCATACAAGCCTCAATACTGCAATATTTAGCTTATTCCTTCCTTATATATCAAAGTTCTGGCTGCTGAACTAGAGAAAGATGTTCAGCTGGCAGGGCTTTGTTTATACATTTTTATCACAATATTGCATATATTATACTTTATTTTAAAAAAAATTTTTACTTTTAAATAATAATAATAATAATAATAACTTTATTTTTGTATACCGCCATACCCCGAAGAGTTCTAGGCACCTGGGCCAATCAGGCCTTAGGATTAGTGGGGATGGGCAGACCCGCTATGCCTAAGGCCTGATTGGTCCAGGCTTCTAGAGCCTGGGCCAATCAGGCCTTAGATTTAGCGGGGATGGGCCGGGAAGGGGCGGGCCTGTCTCATTTCCACGAGGCGGACCCATCGGCTGGACGGCAGCAAGACCCGTCCAGCCGACCAACATGTAAAGGTTAGTTGGGGGAGGGAGGTTAGTTTTGGGGGGGGGTCGTCGGGCTTTCCGGCAGGAGGACTGGGCATCCTCCTGCCCGCGATTACCAGTTTGGGGGGGAGGGGGGTTCTAGGGGATTCCGGCAGGAGGACTGGGCATCCTCCTGTCGGCGATGGGACATCCCTTGCTGCCATAAGTGTAGCGGCCGCGTCTAATTTAACCCGATTCTCTAACTGGCGTCTGTACCGGTTACAGAATCGGGGTTTAGTGTAGGAATGATTCTGTATAGGATACCTCTCCTGGGCGTCCTATACAGAATCAGGGCATTATAGTCCAGCAATTTTCCACATTTTTTTGTTCTGTATTTTTCCGACAGAACAAAACAAAAGTGAATAATCACTGGACTAAGGGCCTGATTCTCGAAACACACATCCTGATTCAGGCGGTGGTAGGATAAAGGTTGCCTAGATTGTAGGCATCTGTAGCATTTCTATGGAGATGCATAGGGATGCTTAAGCACGCCTAAGGTGGGGTGTGAGCATGGTTTCACCCAGAGGTAGCCTTGGGTGTGCTTAATCATTCCTACATGTCTCCATAAATACGAGACAGACACTTTAAATGTAGGCCTGCAAAATGCTGGCCTATATTTAAGGCATCTGTTCAATGATATAGACTCGATTCTCTTTAAGACGCCGAAGTGTGATTGACATGCGATCAGCAGCTGCCTCTTAAACATCTGCCAAAATCAGCATCCTATAGAGAATCAGGCCCTAAGTGCATAGCCCTCGATGGAGACTTCCCCAACTTTGTTGGCTGGGTTGAGAACTTTTTGGCGGCCCCTCTTACAATCACGAGATCAGTTTTCCAAAATTGTACATGTGGTGTTTACATTCTCAGGAGCAATTTTATAAAGATACATACCAGGAGCCTTGTTATATGTTATCCCCATCACAATTACTAAACTGCAATGAGAACATATACCTTTTACTATGATCCCTAGATCATTTCTGTAGCATAGAGAGTCGAATATCACTGATAACATTGTCAAAGTTATTGCTTTAAGATAATTTAAAAAAATAGTAGAGTTTGTAATGTTGCTATTTGCTTTGTTTTTGTTTATAATGTAGGGGATAGAAAAGCAATTTTAAATTGAATTAAAAAAGAATCAAATTGACACTGAGTAGTATTTTTTTATTTTGCACATTTTTCACAATAGATAGGCAGAGGCATTTATGACCAAAGAAAATAAATTGTGCACATAGATGTATATTTTCTGACAAGTTGTGATGTACAGCTGGATACAGTAGGTTTGGGGTGGGTTTTGGAAGACTTATTATATAATATAAGAGGGTTATGGTGATATGTGTACATGGGACTTTTTATATGAGGTTCACTGCAGTGCCTCCTAAGGTGCCCCACTGCTCTGCTGGGATATCTGTGTGGCCAGTCTACTAAGAATGCTGGTCCTTCCTACTTCCCAGTGGCTAGAGGGACCCGCAAAGGAAGTGGTGGTACTAGCACCGTTAGGGAACAGCGATCACAACATGATCCAGTACAAATTAAACATGGGAACATCAAAGGTGAAAAGAACCACAATGACAGCACTCAACTTCAGAAAAGGAAACTACAAGGACATGAGGAAAATGGTAGGAAAAAATCTCAGCAACAGCTCAGGGAAGATGAAGACCGTAGAGGAAGCCTGGACACTGCTTAAAGGCACAGTGCTCGAGGCACAAGACCTGTACGTCCCAAGGTTTAGGAAAGGGTGCAAAAAGGAAAATAGAGCTAGAAACCCAGCATGGATAACAAATGCAGTTAAAAAGGCGATAAGTGACAAGAAATCATCCTTCAGAAAATGGAAAAAGGAACCAACAAAGGAGAACCAGAAAGAGCACAAAAGACACCAGAAAGAATGCCATCGAGAGGTCAAGAAAGCTAAGAGAGAATATGAGGAAAAACTGGCAGAAGAAGCAAGAAACTTCAAACCCTTCTTCAGGTATGTGAAAGGGAAACAGCCAGCCAGAGAGGAAGTGGGACCACTGGACGACGGAGACAGGAAAGGAGCGATAAAGGAGGAAAAAGAGATAGCGGACAGGTTAAACAAATTCTTCTCGTCAGTCTTCACCAGAGAGGACACATCCAATATCCCAGAACCCGAGGAGATTATAACCGGAGACCACGACGAAAGGCTGGTACAACTAGAGGTAAGCAAAGAGGATGTCCTCAGACAGATAGACAGGCTGAAGAGCGACAAATCATCGGGCCCGGACGGCATTCACCCAAGGGTACTAAAAGAACTGAGAAACGAAATAGCAGAAACACTACGCCAAATATGTAACCTCTTCTTAAAAACTGGGGAGATCCCAGAGGACTGGAAAATAGCAAATGTCACGCCCATCTTTAAGAAGGGATCAAGGGGTGACCCGGGAAACTACAGGCCTGTGAGCTTGATCTCGGTTCCGGGAAAGATGATGGAAGCACTGGTTAAGGACACAATCTGCGAACACATAGAAAACAATGGACAACTGAAGGCGAGCCAGCATGGCTTCTGCAAGGGAAGGTCATGCCTCACGAACTTGCTGTACTTCTTTGAGGGAATAAACAGCCAGATGGATAAGGGGGAATCCATAGACATCATTTACCTTGACTTCCAAAAAGCCTTCTACAAGGTACCTCACGAACGGCTACTAAAAAAGCTGTGGAACCACGGGGTGCAAGGGGATATCTACCGATGGATCAAACACTGGTTGGCAGGCAGGAAACAGAGGGTTGGAGTAAAGGGCCAATACTCAGACTGGCAATGGGTCATGAGCGGAGTTCCACAGGGATCGGTGCTGGGACCTCTATTGTTCAATATATTTATTAACGATCTGGAGACGGGGACAAAATGTGAGGTTATCAAATTTGCTGATGGCACCAAACTCTGCAGCAGGGTTAGAAACACGGAAGACTGTGAAGCCCTGCAAAGGGACCTAACGAGACTGGAAGACTGGGCAAAAAAGTGGCAAATGAGTTTTAACATAGAGAAATGCAAAGTCATGCATGTAGGGAAAAAGAACCCGATGTTCAGGTACAAAATGGGGGGAACACTGCTAGGGGTGAGTAACCTTGAAAGGGACCTGGGGGTGATGGTCGACACATCACTGAAACCATCGGCGCAGTGTGCGACAGCCTCAAAGAAAGCAAACAGAATGCTGGGCATCATCAAAAAGGGTATCACAACCAGGACGAAGGAAGTCATCATGCCGCTGTATCGCGCAATGGTGCCCCCACACCTGGAGTACTGTGTTCAATACTGGTCGCCGTACCTCAAGAAGGACATGGCGGTACTCGAGGGAGTGCAGAGAAGGGCGACTAAACTGATAAAAGGTATGGAAAATTTCTCATACGCTGACAGGTTAAAAACGCTGGGGCTGTTCTCCCTGGAGAAGAGGAGACTTAGAGGGGACATGATAGAAACCTTCAAAATCCTGAAGGGCATAGAGAAAGTGAATAAGGACAGATTCTTCAAACTGTGGGGAGCCACAAGCACTAGGGGTCACTCGGAGAAATTGAAAGGGGACAGGTTTAGAACAAATGCTAGGAAGTTCTTTTTTACCCAGAGGGTGGTGGACACATGGAACAAGCTTCCGGAGGAGGTGATAAGCCAGAACTCTGTACAGGGGTTCAAGGAAGGTTTGGATAGGTTCCTGGAGGATAAGGGGATAGAGGGGTACAGATAGAACTTGAGGTAGATGATAGAAGTGGTCAGAAACCACTTCACAGGTCGCGGACCTAATGGGCCACCGCGGGAGCGGACCGCTGGGCGGGATGGACCTCTGGTCTGACCCAGTGGAGGCAATTTCTTATGTTCTTATGTTGTTTGTATGTGTTTTTCTTTTCAACATTTTTTTTCCAGAAATATTTATATACACACATCTAACCACATATATTCTAGTACTGTCACAATAATCATATAATGCAACATAACCCTGGTCTTAAAAAATCATATATTAAGGAGGTATCTAGGATAACACAGCAGGAAGGTACCTATTTTTTTAAAGGCCCAGGTGCTCATGGGGCCTTTTTACTCAGTGGTCAGATACAGGTGTGAAAGGTGGACACAACAGAAACAAGACAGAAAGAAGATTGACTCATTTGAGCTTTGATGCTCGAGAAGGATTATAGGCGTGCTGTGGACCGTCGAAAGAACCAACAAATCAATTCTGGAACAGATCAAACCGACTATGTCACTCAAAACCCAAATGGTGAAGTTACAAATGTCTTATTTTGGTCACACCATCAGAAGAGAAGGACATCATGTTAGGGAAGATCTAAGAGGGCAACCTGCAATCAGATGGCTGGACACATTGAAAACAACCATGGGGATGACACTGGAGGATCTTTCCAGACTAGCACAATTCTTCAAGTAGCTAGAACTTGAACCTAGTGTCTGGCAACAACAACATTAAGCAGCTAGCAGGTTTTAGTACATGTTAAATGTTATCACAGACCTACTATAAAGTCTAATAAACATTAAGGGCTCCTTTTACGAAGCCGCGTTAGCGGCTTTATTGCATGCACCTTTTTAGAGCGTGCTAATCCCCGTGCTAGCCAAGAAACTACTGCCTGCTTAAAAGGAGGCGGGAACGGCTAGCACAGCCGGCAAATTAGCGCGCGCTATTACACACGTTAAACTGCTAATGCGGCTTCATAAAAGGAGCCCTAAAACAGCCAGCATGATTTTAAAAAAACAAAATCCAAAAACACCTGCATAAGCAGGTGGGTATGACCAGGGAAGTATAAAGAAGCATGCTGATAATAGTTAATAGTTAATTTTATTTGATATACTGTCATTTTTAACAAAAAGTCAAATCAAAGCAGTTTATAATAGATAAAAACAATGGGCAATATATAAAATCAATAAAACAAAATGGGAAATGTACACAGACCAATTAACTAAACTAGACACAAGAGGATAGTCAAGGGCAGGAAAGATTTACAATGTCTTGAGGGTGAAAAACCCAAGCAGGATAAAAGCAAGAGGGTAGGTTAAGAATGTGGATAAAAGGAAAATAAAGAAAGAAGAAATTAGCTTAAGATAATGATTTACTAGTCACAAGCAATGGGGAAAAAATTGCACAGATAATGACTTCCCAGTCACAAATAATGGGTTAAAGTTGTCAAGGTAGTGACTTCCTAAAAACAAGTAATGGGATAAAGTTGCAAAGTGTCAGACTATTAGGAACTAGGTTCAAGCGTAAATTTTAAAATAATAAAATAATTAATAGTTAATTTTATTTGATATACCATCATTTTTAACAAAAAGTCAAATCAAAACGGTTTACAATAAATGGAAGCTAGTGCAGAGGTCCCTACTGTAGTCTAGTTATCATGAGTGTTGATTGTGTTGCTACACTTACTGCAACATCAAGAGGAAGCAGTAGATGGAGCTGCACCCTATCAGTAGTACAGTAGTAGAACTGCTGTCATAAGAACTTCTTTGGCAGCATTTCCCCCTACACCACCTGTATTCCCATTCTCCCTTGACACTCCACAACAGTTCATCCCCCTAATGCCCCCCTCCAATATAAGCCCATTCTTTGGGTTGAAACTCTGCCACCATCAAAAACCCCACCCCTTGAACACAAGAGCCCCAATTCTGCACCTAACTTTAGGCATGGTTTAGAGGTTCGATTTAAGTGGTTAATGAGAGATTTAAGGGTCTTAACAAGCGTTAATTGGGACTTAGATAGAGTTAGGCGTCCGAAAGGCATTCTTAGAATATAGACACGAGGTAGACATCTAGGTATGTAGACGTGAACATACCATGGGCGTGGTTAAGGATAGGCATCAGATAGAAGCTAGTTGGGCAGCAGACCGCATCTAAACATCACGGAAATTGTAGACAAATGAAAAGCTGGTCTAAGTGTGGTTTCTGCTTGGTTTGAACATGAGTTTCTATGGGCGGAACATAGACGTGCTTTGGGCTTCCAAAATGATATTTTCTACATAGACTTCAGGAATCTGTTTTTTTCCTCTTTTTTCCCCTCCTAATAGATTTAATAAGCCATCATATCAATAGGGCACATTAATACAAACATATTGCATGCAAAACATAGTACTTTCCTGCCCAAACAGCAATATGATTTACTAATTACAGCACATGAAAAGCACACACCTTTGGATTTCATGCTTAAAAAGAACCCCTTTTTTCTCACCAACCAGAGCTGCAATCGGCTCTTTCTTAAAAGCAAAGAAAGAACATGAAAAAGATATAAATATTGCACACATTACTTCATTTCTCAAAGCTTTTTTTTTTTTATTTCTTTATTCATTTTAAAACTTTCAACAAATAATTCGTTATACAATCATATACACTATAATACTTATTAATCATACATTTACTGAAATCAAACTATAACTTCGCCCTCCCATCCTTCTTCCAATATAATTTTATACATATAAAATCCTCCCCCCTCCCCTTATACTTCAATAATCAAAAGGAGAAAAATAAATTATTAATTACTCAGTTATAATTAATCCCTACAATAATTTGTTAATGGCTCCAAGACCTCCATAAACTTTTTATAACTTCCTCGTTGGACAGCTATTATTTTCTCCATTTAAAAAATACGACACAATGAATTCCACCAAAAGCTATAACTTAATCTATAATAATTTTTCCAATTCCTCGTAATTTGCTGAATAGCAACTCCTGTTATTATGAGTAAAAACTTATTGTTTTATTAGATATATGACTTTTTTTCCTCATTGAAGTTCTCAAAGCTTAAAAATAGAAAAACCAGATACAGACCTTAACATGCATTTCCCTTCATTGGAAATGGAGGTGTGCAACTACAGAATGCTGACCTCATTGTGAGATCATCAAGGTGCACCTGCAAGGTAGAATACCTCAATTAAACGATGCACAGGGTGTTGAACTCACAACCTCTGCATGATCAACACAGGATTTTAACACATTGAGCTACATCAGCTTCTAATAAGGTGCATCTCACTGCCCTGTCTGCTTAGGAATGATATCACAGTCATCTTAAAGAAATCATTTCTAGCTCACCAAGCTAATGCATCTCCTCTATTCTTTCCAGCTCACTGGTTCAAATCCCACCTTCACTAATTTTAACAGCTTCTTATTAGGTCTCCTAAGACAGTCTACTCTAGATGGTGGACTTTGCCATTTTTGATCTACTCATTTCCCTTTCCAAGCAAACTTATTTTCATCTTACCATGGCTAGGACATTCTAAGCTGTCATGGTAGGAAACTTCTCCCCTGATAGAAAGAAGCCATTTGTGGCTCACTGAATTAAGGCACTTTGTTGCACCTTGTCTATCTTCTCAAGCTCACCAGTTCAAATCCCACTCTCACCTTTACTCATTTTAACAGCTTCCTAACAACTTCCTATTAGCTCTCATAGGAGTATACATGGTGAACTTAGCTGTTTTTCATCAGCATTGTGCAGTTTGCAGGCATACTTATTTTGCCCTTACCATGGCTAGGATATCCTAAGCTTTCATGGTAAGAAATCCCTAACTCAAAGGAAGTGTCTGTGGTTCAACAGTTAATGGTACCTCTCCCATCTTCTAAAAGTCAAATCCAAATGATGTTTGAATACCCCAAAACATGTTCAAGTTTTTCTTGACAATCTGACATCTAGGTGCATCGTGATGATTTCACAATGAGGTCAACATTGTGCATCAGATACATTCATTTGCTCTCAACTACAAGCCATTGTGGTAGGAATGTATTTCTTTATATGCAATATACGCACAGGGCAACAGGTATAAGAGTTTACTAAAACTTCAGAGGGCTTGGACAGGTGTTGAAGGAAGGTACATGTTTTGAGATGTATGCTACAGACATTACTATTGGTAAATTCAGCTTGGCTTTAGAATTGGGGTATGAGGTTTCATGCCTGAGGAGTGTGTGTTGGGGTGGGGGAGGGGTGTAGGATAAGAGAACAGGCTGCTTTAGATATCTGAGAATTGCTGCAGATCATTTTAAAGCTCAACCCAAATATGTTTAAGCAAAGGAATGACCAAAGAACACCTAAACAGCTTGAAGGTTTTCTGGTAGAAAAAAAAATGAATATTACATTTTTGCTAACCATACTCAAGACTTGAACCCCTGACATTTGGAAGATAAAAAGCAGTGCTCTGGAGCATTGAGCTACAAAGGGCCACGTGAAGGAATCTTCAGAGAGGGGCCACGTGGGTGGTCAACCCTCTCTCCCTCGGGCTCCGTAGAGCTGTGGAAGCTCTATGCAGGGATCGATAGGGAGAAAACTGGGACTGCTCAATGCCCTCAAGTGGCCACAGTCCTGCTGGGCAAGGTGGGGGAAGGTGCAGCGACCCCTGTGAGTGAGCAGTGGACCTCCTCCTCCGGGTCGGCTCCCTCCGGTTAATGGCTGCGCGCTGCAGCCCGCCAAACGCAAGGGCTCATGGTTTTATTGCTGGTGAAGTAATAACATTTTTTTTTTGAGGCGCATTAGCCGCGTGTGGGCGGAAAGGCAGAAGGCAGGAAGCAGAGTGGAAGGGAAGGCGCGATGCGCCCAGGCTGGCGGACCACAGCGTGATGGGGGTCGGCCCGCCCCCTCGCTAGGCTTGCAATCCGCGTGCGAGCAGAGGGGATGAAAAGCACGGCGGACTACAGCTAGGGTGGAAGACCCCAGCAGGGGCGGCACGCCCCCCTCCCCTCCCGCAGCGGTAGTCGGACGGAGGGGTCCCCCGCCACACGAGAGTGGAAGGGCAGGCCATAGTAGATACGCTACGGGTGGAGGGAAAGTGGAAAGGCGCGGTGGCTCACAGGGCTGCAAACTAACATCGGGCCTGCATCGGCACCCATGGGCCTGCAGCCGCGTGGATTGGGAGGAAGAATGAGGCCCGCTGCCGCGTGGCCGCTGTAGGCAAAAGCCTCTTACCTGGCGATTAGAAAGGTTCGTTTTATTTATCTATTTTGTTGTAGGTTGTTAGATTTTTGTGGCTGATAATGAGGATCGCAACAGAAGCAGGAGGGTGGCGGTGGAGCTCTATGGAGATAGGAATGCCGCTTCCTTCTCCAGCTTTTCCTTCGCCGAAAAGGGCGACCTCCCTCCCACTCCTCGCTTATCTACCCCTCCTCCCCCCACCTTATATGGCAATGGCTTTCGGCCGATTTGCCTTCGCTCCTCCCTATGGGGATCGGAGCTGATTCTGAACTCCTTTTAGAATTTGGTAACAGGAGCCTCTACATACTAAGCAGATGACAAATGGCTTCTTGTCAAAGCTTTGAGAAGTGAAGGAGATGATTAAAAGTCAGTACAGGTGTGTTTGGCCAAACTACATCCAAAGCACACCCAATCAGATTGAACATTTTCTGGCAGGAAGTCCTAACGGTGCTTATGACATCAGATGCCACTTAGGCGTGCTTAGTATAAGAAGGTCCATTAGAGCAGTGTTTTCTCTTTTAGCACTCCCATTCTGTGTTATTACTTATGCTCATTTCTGAGACCTCACTTTTCCGATTATTTTGTAATATTTTTTTCCTCTATCTGCCACATCTCTCTCCATTTCACAGGACCATTAGTAGTTATAGTAATTTGCAATTGATATCTTTCTAACATTTTTCATCTTTCCAGGTGAGTATGCTGCACCTATGCAAGGAACTCCTTGCTAGCAGCTCAGATACCAAATTCAGGTGAGAATGATATATTGCTAGCTACTTTGG
This sequence comes from Geotrypetes seraphini, assembly GCF_902459505.1. NCBI lineage: Eukaryota > Metazoa > Chordata > Amphibia > Gymnophiona > Dermophiidae > Geotrypetes > Geotrypetes seraphini. The sequence goes on from NC_047092.1 coordinate 66,025,653, forward strand.
TGTCTTTATTACAAACAAAACTGATTTTTTCTTATGGACTCCCATTCTGTTTTATTGCTTATGGTGATTCTCTTTTAACCTTTTGTCGTGTCCCCTCCCCGATATCTTCCACAAATCTCTCCATTCCACAGGGCTATTAGCAGGTGTGAGAATTATTGATGATAAAAATTGGTTCCAGGTGTGTTTGCTGAAATAAAAACCCATGCTGTTTGAAACTTTGGTGCCAGCAAAATGGATATGCAAGTTACATGAATATGTGGAACCTATGATGTTGGGAAGATGGAAGCAGTGCTTTTACTCATAGAGCTAAAGGTAATTCTTTTTAGAGTCATATAGAGGCAGCTCAAAAGACTAATCAGTTTTGGTGGTAATTGTTAGGCATCCTTATTATAAAAAGGGTTCAGAAACAGCTGCCTCTTCTTTTTAGGAGTCCAACAGTGTTTGTGCTTCTTTTCATTCTAGGTGTTATTTTCAGACTGTGCTGTGACATATTCTCCCAAACTTCTGCTTTTTACTTTTGCCACAGATGTCTTTCTAACATTTTACCCCCTTTTCTCCTGATTTCAGGTTCCCAGAGTAGCTAATGACTCCCCTTGTATTTCCCAGAGGCCAGAGCGGGTCTGTTAAAACTGGGTTCAGCACACCAGCTTGCACCTGGCCAAAGAGCCAGCAGCTCAAATACCAAAATAGAAAGAATAGGTGAGAAAGATGTATTGCAACCTTTGTTTGCTTATGCTAGATATCCTTTACTTGACTGCAAATTTTGCCCTAGTGATGAATTATATACATTTTCACAATACTAACATGTTTCACACTTTTTTCCTTCAGAAGGGTGTAGTTATTGATGATTTTCTGAGAGAACAGCAAATTGGTAAGTTTTAGGCTCTCTTTTACAAAGGTGCGCTAAATCAACGCATGCACTAACTGTAAAGGCGTGCATAGGATAACATGCATGCATTAACATTTAGCACACACTAAGCTCGTTGCTCTTTAAGGCGCCGTTAGCGTGTGCTAAATGTTATCCTATGCACGCCTTAACAGTTAACTCATGCATTGATTTAGCGCATCTTTGTAAAAGAGAGCCTAAAACTCACCAATAAACTCTTAATTTGTCTCAATCCATCTTCCTTTTTCTACAGCCTGCCATCTCCTACTAGGAGAAGATTATGGGCCCTTAACAATTCTACCACAGTAACACAGGGACCTAGGAGTGGCTTACTCTGCATACCTGTCATCCATCTCATTGAACTGCAGGTGCCTAATATTACACTTGATGCTGCTTTCCTGGACTGTGCAATGATTCTAGACATCTAATATAATAAAATGGTAAGCCGCGCATGCGCACTTCCTAAGTGTGCGCTGCTTTTCCGTGAGCTGTAGCGACAAATAGGAAGTGCGCATGCGCAGCTTACGGTTCTTTGAAAGACGCGGCGGTGGCTACTTTCACGATCACCTCCTGCTTCGGACTTCCGACGTAGGTGGGGATCATGAGAGGAGCCACCGCCGCGTCTTTCAACTTAAAAAAAAAAAAAACCAAAACGGATGTTGGCGGCTGCACGCCGCGGCACCTGTAGCTCGCCACGGCCGAGCACGGAAACGGCCTGAAGTTTTTTTCAACTTCACAGACGCTGCAGCGGCTCCTCTCATGAGCCACTCCTGCGTCGGAGAAGGCGGCGATCGTCAGAGGAGCCGCCGGGAAGTTAGACTGCAGGAGGCTCGGCCTGTTAGGTCCGTGTGCAGGCTCCTCTCGCGGTTAATGGAGGGAGAGGGAATGCTGCGGCTGCTGCACATGGAAGTAGGGAAGGAGATAGGGAGAAAGGGACTGGTCTGATGTTGCCCTCGCCTTCTGTTTTGCTGAAAAATCCACCACCCTCGGCTGCGATTCAGAAACATTCCGCCGGGGGGGAGGGGGGGAGAACCGCGGCAGATTGAAAGCAGGAAGGGGAGCCAAGGCCAACGTTCCTGAATCACAGCTGAGGCCAGCGGATTTTTCAGCAAGACAGAAGGTGAAGGCAATATCGGAATGGAATGGAGAAAAGAGGGAGAACATGTTGGGCCTAGGAAATTCCCTGGATTAACTTTTTTTAATTTTTATAAAGTACAAAGGGGGAGAGTATTAAAAGAAGTGCCAGACTGGGCATGGGGGACAGCTTATGGGGCCAGGAACAGAGGAGAGAGAGAGATGGTAGGTAATGGTCTGAAGGGAGAGAAGCTGGATCTGGGGAAAGAGATACTTGAAGGGAGGACTATTGGGGAGAGATGGTGGACCTGGGGGAGGGAAGTTGGACCTAAGGATGGAAGGGAGGGAGAAATGTTAGGTCTGGGGGTGGAAAGGGGAGAGCGATGTAGCATCTCTTTTTTTCCCTCCATCTTATTGTTCAGCATCAAGGGGGAAGGAAGAAGAACAACGGAAAATGGAGGAAAGAAGAATCCATGGGAGGGCAGAGAGCTGGGATAAGAAGATGCTAGGGGATGAAGAGAAAAGGACAGGGAGATATAGACTGACCAGTGGAGAGAGGGAGGGGTATTCTGAAAGTGATGAGCCATTTGTATGAGGTCAAAAGGGAGATGACAAGATGAATGAGAGTATGGAGAGAAACAGAAAGAAACACTGACATATATTCTACCGCCAGCGGGAGGAAGGGAGACAGAAATAAAAGAAGAAAGACACAGGGACAGCGAGAGACACAGAAAGACAGACAGACAAAGGGGGCCAGGGACAGAGACAGACAGAAAGAAAGACAGCAGGACAGAGAGAGAGACACGGAAATAAAGACAGACAGACAGACATATATTCTAGCACCTGTTAATGTAACGGGCTAAAATACTAGTTCTACAATAAAAATCTTAAACTATTTTTCACCTTGTGTTTATTTATACTGAGTAGCAGCTGGGCATTAGTGTTTCCTTAATAAGCACCACTTAAGCTACTTCGTCACATTGACCTTTGTCTTATCTAGTGTTCCATAAGGCCCAGGCTGCAAAGAAGAGAAGTAGGGAGGCCCTTAGGGGATGGCAAACAGGGTAGCTGTGCTATGTTTCAGGGGGGGAGCGAATGGGCTGGCATGTCTCCTGCCTCACAGCATGCAACCAGCATAATATTTGAGAAAATAGCATTATATGAGAGCTGGAGAGGATGAACAAGGTGCAACGAGGTACCTTAACTTGGTGAGCCAGAAATGGCTTCTTTTAGTCAGAGGAAAAGTTTCCTACCCTGACAGCTTAAAATATGCTTAACTGAAGCCGTTAGAGGCGCTCTGCTATGGAGCCATAGCTACAGCATGCCATAGCTACAGCTGTGACAACACCTAAACAGAACAGTATAATCAAACCTGAATTGCTATGATTTTATGGCTTATTGTGTAGCACAGCGGTTAGAATGAAAGTTGGCATGTGAGCCTGGTTTGGGATTGACTCCTTCATGTACTTCAGCTGACACAGTACTCATTTTAATAAAAATTACAAGCTGCAGACCAATCAAATCTAATTTTAATCTAGCAATACTAGAAGCAAAAAATTCTAAAAGTGGAGTTTCCAATTGATAAAAATAGCAGCATTTTATTTCATATCACATTTATTCAACCATACTTGAGATTCTGGCTTTTGGGACAATGAAACCAGTGCTTTAAGCCATTGAGCTAACAGTCTTTTGTCTCAGCTAATTGTTATATGATAGCTAAGCAGATGATACCTTAGCAGATCACTAAGCTATGCTATGACAGGGGAGTTAGAAAAACTAGAGTAGAAGGTGGTGTAGCTCAATGAGTAAAAGCTCTATGCTGATCTTGCAGAGATTGTGAGTTCAACTCCCAGTCTATCTTTTACTTGTGGCATTGTACCTTGCAGGTGCACCTTGATGATCTCATAATGAGGTCCAAAAAAGAAGGCAAAAGATGTCAGTAAGGACTCTATGAGTGTGTCTATCAGCTAATCACTACTAACAGACCAAACCACACAAATACCAAATGTCAATTGAGGAATAGGGACGCTCTCAGTGTGAGGTTATTAGCGACCTCATAATGAGGTCAGCATTGTACAGCTGCACACCTCCCTTTGCAATGAACTAGAAGCCACATTCAGGTCTGTTATGGGTTTTTGTCTGTTTTTAAGCTTTGCCAAATGAAGTTATGGGCTTTTTTTGCTTTGAAGAATGAGCTGATTTGAGCAAAGTTTAGTGAGAAAGGTGTTATTTGGAGCTTGAAACCTTAAGTTTTGATTTTCGTGTGCTGTAATTAGCTAATAACATTGCTTCTTTAGGCAGTTTTATATTCAATATGATTGTATGGATGTGTCCTGTTTATGTGGTGGCTGAATCACAGAATAAAATCCCTGAACTGTATTTAGAAGATCACTTTGGAAACATCCAAAATCTGACAAAACCCCATTCAAAGAAACATCTATCTGACACTGAAACAAAGCTCAATGGGAGACCAACAGGGCAGCCTAAATAGCATCTATCCTACTAACGTCTTTCTGAAGCCTAAACCACATCTATCTAAAGCCCAAACAACGCTCCAACAATTATTCTTTACACTGCTTCAAGGAGCTCATTTTATAGCTGCTATGCATCTTCCTATGTAGCTGCTGCTATGCTGCTATGCATCTTCCTATGTAGCACACTGTTTCCAGTTCAACTCCCAGTCAGTATCTCTCACTGAAAATGAAATATTATAAATGTTGTTTTAAAAATGGCATACTATGTTACTTTTTTTGTTTTTATTATGTTGAAGCTTAAAATCCTGACATAATGAAGACAAAGAATATGACAGGGCAGTAAGATCAAGCTTGTGTTGTCTCCTGGAATCTATCCTAGCAGAATTAACTACTTATACAGAACAGTATAATAAAACCAGAATTGTCTAGCACAGAGGATTAGAATGAAGGTTAATGTGAAAGCATATCACATTTTTTCAAGATTCACACTGATGTTCCCAGTTCAACTCCCACTGAAAATTATATATTATAAATATTCTTTTAAAGATGGTATACTGTGTTTTCATTATCCTTTTAAAGATGGTATACTGTGTTTATATTATGTTAAAGCTTGCAACCCTGAAATAATGGAACAGAATTGGTAAAAATCACATTTTTACATATAACTAATATAAATACATTGTAGGGATGTCCACCTGGCGTCTACAAGTGAAAAAAAAATATATTATTGGAGACGCATATCTGACGCCTATCGCATGCCTAAGTAACACAAAGTGTGACTTGCGCTCCAGGGATGTCTAAACCACACCTAAAGTTAGGCGCAGTTTGCAGAATCGGGGCCAAGATGTCCCTCCAAAGTCCACTCCTCCCCAAAACCTATTGTGGGTCTTCATTGGTGTTTCATAGATGCCTGATGGGAATGATCCTCCTCTGCTTCTACCCAGGACAGCGCCAGAATCTGAAATGGCTATGATCCCTAGTGATCGTCTTGCAGTATTTATAAGGCATGCTTCTATATAAGGAGAAAATATCCTTATTTGGAAGGATGCCCCCTTAGCAGTAGTACTACCACAAGATTACTGCTAGGGGATAATCCAGTGTCTCTCAAACTATGTGCCATGGCACAGTGGTGTGCCCTGAAGAGATTCCAAGTGTGCTACGAGAGATTCCAGAATTTTGCTTTATGTTTAAAAATTCCATTCATAAGTATACACTACAATAGATTACATGTATGTCAAGTATGCAAGAGTCTGCCAATGTTATGAGCATCTGCGTGCATTTGGATACAATTGCCTAGACAAGCATCATTTTTTGATGTGATTGTCCTTGAAAACTAACAGCAAGTAATTTTATTTTTATTTTTTATGTAGTAGTTATCCTAACTTGAGCAACAAAGCAATCAAGGCTTTGTTACCATTTATCTTTGCGAACTTGGATTTTCAACTCTGACAGAAATTAAATAAAAAGAAGAAAATGGCTGCAAATGGCAGGTGATGAAATGCATGTTTGTTTGTCGACTATTGAGCCATGTATTTGCACTAAAAAAAGGCACATCTTTCGCATTGATTAGCAATTCTATTATATCTACTTCAGTTTCACCATTGTTGCAATTACCTATACATAGCTTAAAGAACTTTAAATAAATGTCAAATTTAATTGGTTTTGCAATTTTATAATTTCAGTTATAATGTGCCACGAAAAACATTTGCTCCATTCAGTGTGCCGGAACTAAAACAGTTTGAGGAACACTGGGATAATCAGTGGCATTTTGGAACCAGGAATCAATGGGATGATTGCACAGGGGGACTTCCTGCCCTATGCCACTAGAGGACCAGGGAATCACTGTTGGTAAGTTCTAGTTAGAGGGTTAGGGGACCCAGGTGCATGTGGAGTGTTGACTTGGGTAAATGTGGGAGGGTTTTTATGTCAAGGAGGGGCTTGAAGATGTTTTGGATCAGGAGGGTTTGGGGAAATCTGATCTTAAAAGGAGATTGGAAGGAGGATTTAGGAAGGGGGGTCAAGGAGGAAGAGAGGGAATGGCTGCAGGTTTCAATTGTGGTTGCAAATTTGCATTGGACCTAAATTATTTTCCATGGAAGATAGCGTGAATACTTCCACACTAGGAAGCTAGAACTTTCAGGGATGCATGTAAATGGCTTATTTTTAGTTTAAAGGGCCAACCTCTTCAGGAGCAGTGTAAATACTTAGCTTTAATAATAAACCTAGTATTATGTGTGTATATACGTAGGAAGATTGATTCTGTTATAGAATACTTGCATAATCTAATGATGCATGCAAGTGACAAGTAAATGGAGGTGCCCTGTTATAGAACTGACCTTAGTAACAAACATAGGTGAAAATACCTTCTCACACCGGAGAAATAAAAAAACACAATGAAGGCGACCTCTGGGTGCTACAATGCTTTAGTCATTCTAAAAGAGACTTGACACTGGCCTTCACATGCCCAAGCATGTAATTTAGTTATTTATTTAAAATTATTTATAACCCACCTATCCACAAATCTAGACGAGGAGCAGAATAACATACAAAATGAGCTTAAATCAAACACAAATCAGCAATACAGACTATAAAAGCAAAAGAAATCAAACATTCGCAAAGCTTGAAACAAAAAAACGCTCACACAGCAAAGTCTTCACTCTTAGAGAGCAATGACTTACGGTTATTCGTAAGTCACACCACAGCTAATGATGGAACTTCTATACAAATTTTGTCAGAGAACCATAACTCACACGAACGACAATGCCACAGTAACAAAGAACAAACGCTTGATGAACAATTAAACTGAAGCACCTTAAAAATCAGGCAAAGAACTTTAAACTCCACCCGCATGTCAATTGGCAATCAATGAAGCTCACGAAGTATCGGTGTGATGTGGTCGTATTTGGAGGCATGAACCATAAGACGTGCTGCTGCATTTTGTGCTAGCTACAGCGCCTGCAAAACACATTTGGGCAAACCCAAATAAATGGAATAATCAAGCAGAGGGGTTATCAACAACGTGATAACCGAGCGAAAATTATCGCCAGAGAGATAATCACACAACCTCCGTATCAAAAACAGCTTGAAAAACACGCCAGAAATTACATTCTTAATCTGGGCCTTAAAGGACAAAGTGGAATCAAACACAACCTAGATACCTACACTGCCCTCATACCAGGACAACCTTACCTGTATGAAAAATTTCAACTGGATAAGATGCTAATTTCTTACCATGCCCGATATATAGCACTTCAGTCTTAATTTTAAATGGTTTTGAGACATTCAATTTTGAATGTCATCAAAGCAATCATGCAGAAAAGACAGGGCTTCGTCAAATGAATTTTTCACAGGGATAAGAATTTGTATATTGTTAGCATAAAGTTGTGGTGGTAATGTGCTGCTCCTGTGGTAAGTTCCCTGTGTGGTAATTGAAGAACAGATGTGGGCACTCCCTCTGCATTTATTGCATAGGCTTTGCATTTACTGCACATTAGACTTACCACGCACTAGTAAAAAGTTTCCCCTATGTCTTTATAAAATACTATATCTAACCAATCTCATGGAGATGTCATCATCTATACCAATGTGTCTCAAACATTTTTAGCTCCGGCACACTAACCCCCTCTTTTACTAAGGTGCACTAACCGATTAGCGCGCACTAATCAAATTAGCGCACGCTAAACACTAACGCATCCATAGACTAACATGCACGTGTTAGCGTTTAGCGTGCGCTAAATCGATTAGCGCACCTTAGTAAAAGAGGGGATAAATGGAGCAAATGTTTTTCATTGCACATTATAATTGAAATTATAAAATTGCAAAACCAACAAAAAATTAAATTTGAGAGTTATTTATTTAAAGTTCTTTCAGTTACGTATGGGTAATTGTAACAATGGAGAAACTAAAGTGGATAGACTAGAATTACTAATAAAGTCAATGGATGTGCTTGTTTTTAAGTGCAAATTAACTCAAAATGCAGTTTGATAGTCAATATGCAAACACACATTTAATCATCCACCATCTGCAGTTGTTCTCTTTTTTTCAATTTAATTTGTCAGAGCTGAAAATTCAAGTTCTCAAAGATAAGAAGATCCAAACGGTAACAAAGCCTTGATTGGTTTGTTGCTCAAGTTAAAATAACTATTGTATAAAAAATAAAACTAAAATTACTTGTCATTAGTTTTGAAGGACTAATCACGTAAAAGAAGAATGCTTGTCTGGGTGGTTGTATCCTTACGCACACAGATGCTCATAACATTGACAGACTCTTGCATGTGTGACGTACATGTCATCTATTTTTTGAAGATGATGCCAAGATTTGTAACAGAGGGAATGGAAAACATGAAAAAGGATCTGCAAAAGTTAGAAGAATGGTCTAATGTCTGGCAACTAAAATTCAGTGTGAAGAAGTGCAGAGTGATGCATTTGGCGGATAGAAATCCAAGAGAATCGTTTATGCTGGGAGGTGTGAGGCTGATAAGCACTGACTGAGAGAGGGACCTTGGGGTGATTGTGTCTGAGGATCTAAAGGCATCTAAACAGTGTGATAAAGCGGGGGCTATAGCCAGAAAGATGCTAGGCTATATAGAAAGAGGAATAACCAGCAAAATAAAGGAGGTGTTGATGCCCCTATATAGGTCATTGGTGAGGCCACACTTGGAGTACTGTGTTGTTTTGTTGGCCAAATCTGGTAAAAAGACTTGAAGCAGTCCAGCGGAAGGCGACGTAAATGGTAAGGGGTTTGAAATAAAAGAAGTATGAGAAGAGACTGGAAGACCTAAATATGTATACTCTGGAAGAGAGAAGGGACAGGGGAGATATGATACAGATGTTTAAATACTTGAAAGGTATTAATATAGAACCAGAGAAGAGAAAATGGTAAAACTAGAGGGCATAATTTGAGGTTGCAAAGAGGAAGATTTAGGAGCAATGTTAGGAAATTATTTTTCACAGAGAGGGTGGTAGATGCCTAGAATGTCCTCCCAAGGAAAGTGGTGGAGAGGAAAATGGTGATGGAATTCAAAATGTGTGGGATATACATAGAGGATCTCTAACTAGAAAACGAAGGATGTAAATTAAAGAACTAAGGCCAGTCCTTATGTCCCCTGTGTGGTGATTTGGTGTAGGATGGGCTGGGGAGGGCATAAATGGGAACTCCATTAACATGGAACATGAAGATATTAATGGACAGACTTTATGGTAGGTATCCTGCAAATAGGATGGTTGGATAGGCTGGAGTGACCTTGGATGGCAACTTCAGCATTTGGAACCTTGGACAATACCAGGTGGACTTTGCAGTCTATGACCCAGAAATACCAAAGAAGAGACAAGTTAATTTAATCTTGTATTTTTAATGGGTATAACTAATAGGCAGACTGGATGGAATGTTCAGGTCTTTATCTGCCATCATTTTTTTTTTCCATGAAGTTTTATTGAGTTTTCAATTAAAAACACAATAACAGAGAACAATAACAGAATATCAATGAGCTTCACAGTACAGGAGTAAAAATATCAATACAGTATAGAAGTACAATTTCCATTTGCATACTTACATTCATAGTGAAAGGAGCGGAGAGAATTATTATAACTTGAGAAATCGTCATTAAACACTACTAGGAAGTGATTGCAGGTATGTTTGCAGAGGAGACCAATGCTTTATCTGCCATCATTTACTATGTAATAAAATCAGGCTATACTTCTTCACAGGAAGATGAATAGTAGACCTCTGAAGTAGATGGCATAGCAAAGGAGGAAATACTGATCATTCTAAGACATACTGTTCAAAATTATCTATTGGAGACAAAAGTGTGGGTCTGGGAAAACTGATAACTTGTAAATTTTGGCAGCATTTTCATTTTTCAGTTTATTGCAGAGTATAAGAGAGGAGTCCATTGCCTATGGGATAGATAACTTATTCTCACATCCTGGTGCAATATAAAATCTTCAAAAATTTGATATTGATTTTTCAATTCAGAAACTGTTTAATCAGAAAAACACACTGATGATTAATACATCCTGTTAAAGGAAGATTCAGTTTATGACCCAGCAGCCCATATCTCCTTTAAAGAAACAGTTTCAGTTCCTGCAAGTAACAGGGCAACAACCAGGTTCACCAGTGTTAGAGTCTTAGACCCACTGCTACAGCTAAGGGACTACTCGTAGTGTCACTGACACATCTTGTTAAGTTACAGGAAACCCCAAAACCTATTTTCTTCTCAAGCTGAAATCAGTTGAGTATTCCCACTTCTGTCAGGATCCAGCAGTGCATTTACCTGCAGATTAGAGAATGACACGGGGAAAAAATTTGTCCCCGTCACCGGCCGACTATCCTCTGCACCGCCCCATCACCACCATTCCCTTCACCGCCCCGTCACCGCCACCGCCATCCCTTTCACAGCTCCAACACCGCCACTGCCATCCCATTCACCGCCCCGTCACCGTCACCGCAGCATGCATAAAAGCCTCAAACAGGTATGATTTTATATACTTATCTTTATTAACATATAAAGGAAACATTCTTTACAACTTTACAACTTAGTTAACTATACAAAAACAAAACACAACCTGTACTTTTAATTGTCCTTATTTTTTAACCCGTAGATGAACAACAAATCATCCACAATCTCTGGATTCAGTCTAGTTCTCCTTTCTTCCACAGTCCTTCCTGCAATAGAGAATGCCCTCTCTGAAGATGTGCTGGTAGCTGGAATGCACAGTATCCCTCGTGCAACTTTTGCTAATTTTGGCCAGCATTCTTGTTTATTTCTCCAAAATCTTAAAACATCAGCATCACTACTGTATATAATATTAATTCATTATGGTAACCACAAAATTAAAAGAAACACAAAGCACACTGTATGCAGAGAAAATATTAATTAATATTTGTTTCAAAGAGGTCAAGACAGATGACTAAAATATGCAATGTCACTTCAGAAACAACTATAGAAAAATAGACAAATATAATGCAAAATATAGATAACTGATATAAATTCTCAAAACTGACACATTTTGATCACTAAATTGAAAATAGTCATTTTTCATACAATTTTTCTATCACTAATCTTCCCCCACCCCATATATATTCCGCAGGTTTTCAAAGAGATCAAGGCAGATGATTTTATGCAATGTCACATCAGGAACAACTATACAAAAATAGACAAATATATCCCCCTCCCCTTTTACTAAATCGCAATAGCGGTTTTTAGCGCAGGGAGATGCGCTGAATGCCCTGCACTGCTTTCAATGCTCATAGGCTCCCTGTGCTAAAAACCGCTATTGCAATTTAGTAAAAGGGGGGCCATAGTGCAAAATATAGACAGCAGATATAAATTCTCAAAACAGACACATTTTGATCACTAAACTGAAAATAAAATCATTTCTCCCACAAGTGGACATGCTCTATGGCTGCTTTAACTGTAAGGCGCCTGAATCTAAGGCTATATGCTACCATTCTGTAATGGAACCTGGGAGCCCATTCACTGCTATAGAATAGGCGTTCCCTGTACAGTCTCAGGGTGCCTACGAGGAAGAACCCACTTGGAAAATTGCCCCTTATTTTTTAAGGATTATAAAAATAGAAGCAATAATATGAAAAACAAAACCCAGCCTTAAAACAGGCTGAATTAATTTGTGAACCATTATTTAAAGGATACTCAGAAAAAATATTGTTTTCCTTTAACTTAAATGAAATAAACATATTCCTATCCATCATTTGACTATAGCTAAGGGCAAAAGAACCTCATAGAGCTGCAGTGAAATAGAAAAGTGATTTTATTTTACTGTAATCTCTGCATTAAGTAGATTTGCACACCCCAAGTTCCTTAAATCCTGATGCACTTCTAGCTTTTCCTGTATCAGACTTTGCAAGATTAATAAATGGAGCATTCTTCTGCCTGCCAGTTAAAGGATGAAAAAAAAAAGCCTATAAAGTTCAAATCACAGCTTGACTAAACTCGAACTTTTTTGATTTCATTCTTCCTGGCTGACCACAATAAACACCAAGGTTGGGGAAGGGGTAAAACGCGGACCTCACGGACCTGATGGACCTCGCGGATCTAAACCTGTACCGCCTTAAAAATCTGAGGTCCGTGTCGGTCCGTGTCCGTGGCGAGAGCAAGCAGAATCAGGTCCGACGTCCGTTGCGTTTTTTTTTTTTCCTCAAATGGTATACCACTACACTTGCTGCTTTTACTTGCTTCGGGCCTTCCTCGTTGCCGGGACCTGCCTACTTTCTGTTTCCGCGAAGGCAGGACCCGGCAGCGAGGAAGGCCCGAAGCAAGTAAAAGTAGCAAGTTGTAAGCTTCCCTCCGGGGCTCTATTGTGTGCGTGCTGGCTTCCCTTCTCTTCCCTCCGAAACCAGAAGTAGCGTCCCGGGGGGGAGGGGGGGAAGAGAAGGGAAGCCGGCACGCACACGAAAGAGCCCCGGCCCGGAGGGAAGCTTACAACTTGCTGCTTTTACTTGCTTCGGGCCTTCCTCGCTGCTGGGTCCTGCCTTTGCGGAAATAGAAAGTAGGCAGGATCCGGCAACGAGGAAGGCCCAAAGCAAGTAAAAGCATGCTGGCAAAAAAAGGCAGGCATCAAACAAAATTTTCGGCGGCGAGTTAGCCCGGGAAGGAGCATCGGCGGCAGCAGCAGGATTAGCTGGGTGGTCATCTAAATCAGCTGGGAGAACACTTACTTGTACCTGATGAAGTGAAACGAGTGAATCCAAGCGAGGCAGCGACTGCAAACAAAATTCAAATCCTGGGCTCGGCTCCGAAATCCAATCGCTACTGCTGCACTATAACCCATTAAATATCAGGTGTTGCAGTAGCGATTGGTCCTCTTCTTTGAGCAAAAAGAACTGACCAATGAAGAGCCTGTATATTAGGGGGCGGAGTCAATGCGGCAACGTGCAAGTCGGGTTGAGGAGACAGACCACGCGGAGACAAACATGGCCGCCGGAAAAAATCTGACACCCGGTCCCGAACCAAAGACTCATGGTGAAGACAAGGTAAATAGCGGTACATAGAAGGGGGTACATTTGCCTGCGGGGACAAATCTTTTCACCGTTTTTGCGGGCGGTGAAAACTTTTGTCCCCGTGTCTGCGGCGATTTGGCTATAGAGTCTCCATAGCCCGCAGCCAAACTGCAGCCACGCCGCGGCTCCCTGCGGGGATCGCTCCCCGTGTCATTCTCTACTGCAGATCTACAGTGATTTTTGTTGCGTTGGGACTGCTGAGACTCTGAGGAGCTTCTGGAGCTATAAAAATTATTTCAACCAGGCCTGAGTCTTGAAACTACTTTTTATAAATATGCCTCATTCACATTCATTTTATAACTCCCCCATACTCCCTAGTACCCTCTTATAAAAGGATCCATGGGACTGTGTATACAAAGGATTGAGGCTCTCTCCTCATTATTCAAGGGACATGTGGGCTGGAGAATTGGGTTGTTTGGGGGTTTGTTTGTTTTTTTGCAGAGCCCTACCACATTGGATACCTTCTTTCTCTCTAAATACTTCAGCCATTTGTGTTAGGTGCCATCGACTCATATTCAAGTCCTAATGACTTTATGAATTACAGATCTATAAAGAAATTTGTTTTGTGCTAGTCCGGTAAGGTCCTCCAGCGTCATCTCCATGGTTGTTTTCAGTGTGTCCAGCCATCTGATTGCATGTTGCCTTCTTCACCTGGTTCCTTCGATCTTCCCAAAAATGATGTCCTTCTCCAGTGATTTCTCACTTCTGATGATGTGATCAAAATAAGGCAGTCGTAACTTCATCATAAGAACATAACAATAGCCTTACTGGGTCAGACCAATGGTCCATTAAGTCCAATAGCCCGTTCTCACATTGGCCAATCTGGGTCACTAGTACCTAGCCAAAGCCCAAAGGGTAGCAACATTCCAGGGTTTCAAATGACATAGCTGGTTTGATCTCTTCCAGAATCAATTTGTTAGTTCTTCTAGTGGTCCACGGCACTCATAATATCCTTCTCCAGCACTAAAGTTCAAATGAGTCAATCTTCTTTCTGTCTTGTTTCCTTAGTATCCAGCTTTCGTATCCATAATTGACCACTGAAAAAATGAGTACGTGGACAAGTCTGATCTTTGTTTGGAGTGTTATTTCCTTGCCTTTGTATACTTTGTTGATAGCCTTCATTGATGAGTGACCAAGTGCTATTCTGCAGAGTATTTCTTCCCTGCTAGTTGCTTCTTTGTTTATGAAAGAGCGCAAGAGATTGAAATCCTTTACAACTTCTATTGCTTTTGAGCTCAAAATTTTCATCATTTTCTGTGTTCATGATCTTTGTCTTGTGTTTAGTTCTAATCCCATGTTATGACTTTCAGTTCTGATTTTTCTCAGTAGATACAGCATGTCTTTTTTGCTGCTGGTGATGAACATTGTATTATCTGCATAGTGTAGGTTGTTTATATTTTGGCCACCAACTTTGAATGGCTTCCAAGAGTAGGATCTGCCAGGGCAATCCCGCATAAGATTCCAACAATAGTCTGCCATCATGTGTGCATCCCATCTTCTTTGGTATCTGGCTTCCATTGTTTTTATGTCTTGGTGAAATCTTTCACCTTGTTCTTCACTTAAGTCACCAAAATTCTTTGGAAAATGATCTACATTACTGTGCAGATAATGAACTTTAACACTCATGTTACAACCAAGCCTTTTGAAATGAAAGAACATACAGGCAGTCTCCGGTTTAAGAACGCCCGAATTACCTCAAACTCAGACGTATGAACCAGGGTCCTACCTCTCCCTTCCTGTGCCAACACACCCCTTCTTCCTCCCTTCCTGTCCAAACATGACCCTCCTCCTACCTTCCGTGTCTCAACATGCCCCTCATTGTGTTTCCCTCTGTTCTGTATCCCAAATTCATGCCTCCCACGGGTGTTTACCTCCTCTGGCAGGCTTCCTCCTCCCAGTCACACTTCTCTTTACAAAGCCATGGCCATGGTTCCTGCACGCAGCTCACAAATGACCCGGAAGCCTGACCCTTTGTGCTTCCCACAGGTGTTTACCTCTTCAGGCCAGCTCTCTCTTCCCAGTTGCACTTCTCTTAGCAAAGCCTCAGCCGCTGGTTCCTGCACATGTCTCATGGCTGACCCAGCGTCCTAAATAACCCCAGGAACAGGTCAGAAACCTAAGGCACCAAGAACACTTTCTTGCTGTTGTTGGCCTGTGTTATTCAATTCACAACACCAGGACTTATTTATTGCCATGTAGTGACCATTCGCTTATTACTTTTTACTTTAAGAATAGCTGGTTCACGAATAATTTCTATCCCTAGGCAATGCATTTATAGGGATTTCAATGCAAGTACCCCTACCTTGCTTCTTACTCATTCTCAGTTAAATCTCAGTGCATTTAAGACTCTTTGACTTCAAGAACAGGTTTCAATATGGAATGATACTCTTTCATCAACCTTAGAAAAGGTTGCTCCACAATTACCTTGTGGACACCATCAGGCACTTAATGCCATAAATCCATGGTTTACAAAAGACCTCTTAAAATTAAAAAAGACAGGGTCGACAGGTATCAAACTCAGTATACACAAAAAGTCTATCATGTTACAAAAAAATCTTATTATTCAAATAAAATGTAAAGGTGCCAAATACATTGATACAACATTTTGTTGTCCTTGTACAATCAATCATTCTTTCCAGACTGGACTATTGTAATTCCATCTATCTAAATCTAACCAAGAAAAATCTTCAAAGACTTCAGCGGATCCAGAACACTGTGGCTAGGTTGATCTTCGCAAAAAGCAAATTCAATCATGTTTCCCTGCTTCTGTCAAAACTTCACTGGCTTCCGGTGATTTCTAGGATTCACTTTAAATGTACCTGCCTAATTTTCAAGATCCTACATGGCATTCTTCCTCCCCTAATCCCACTATCCTGGAATTCTTCGAGACCTGACACTACCAGATCCGCCCACATACTCAAACTATCTTTCTCCTTATTAAAAGGTGTCATGTATGCAGGTAAATTATGGAAATCCCTTTTCTTCAAATTCACTGAGGTTTGGAATAACCTCCCTGTCCCACTGCGAAACCTAGGCTCATTCCAATTATTCTGAAAGCATCTGAAAACCTGGATTTTCTCCAAAACGTAAAGCTATCTATTTAAAATGTAAAGCTGGGGGAGTCACATGATGATGCAGAGCTAAGCGGTGGCTACTTGCTACAGCTCTGCCCTCCCTGCATCTATTTTTCGCTTTATTCTTGTTTCTACCGCCTGCCCTCACTCCCCTCTACTGCCCGGAAGGAGCGTATTGCTTCGGGTGTGCAACGCGACCACCAGCGCCCAGATCTGTGCCGGTTTGGGTGAGTTATGACCATAAAGACCCCGCGACCTGCCAGGGCTCAGAAAATGCACGGGGCACCCAAGATGGTGTCTGCACCTTCCTCCCCGCCAAAGGTCCTCTTGCAGGAGGATGCAGTCCAGGAGCTTACAAAAAACATCTCCGCTGCCATTGATGAGCGCCTTACTAAACTGCAGGCCTTGGTCGATTACATCCACGATAGCCTGGAGCACCAGGGTCAATGCCTGCAGACTGCGGAGACCCGAATTGCCGCACAGGAGGACCACTCCGATGTCATGGAGGCACAGCTCCGAGCGGTGGAAGCACGCTGCTCCACCTTGCATGCCCGCCTCGAGGACCAGGAAAAACCGAGGCCGACAAAACAACATCAGGCTGGTGGGGCTTGTGGAGACTCTCTGGGAGGAGGAGTTGAGAGACCTGGTGCAGCGATGGCTCCCAGAGGCTGTGGGCTTTTCACCTCAGGGCACAAAGATCTTGGTGCAGCGTGTACACCATCTGGGCCCACGCAAAGCTGGAGATGGCCGACCTCACCCTGTCATCGCCCGGCTTCTCAATTTCGCCGACAAGGCTCAGCTGATGGCACTTTACCGAAAGAAGGGCCAATTGGAGCATGGCGGAAACAAACTTCTTTTGTTCAATGATTATTCTGTGGAGGTTGCTGTGACACAGCACGCTTTGGCGCCATACTGCTCTGAGCTGCGCAATCAGGGCCTGCGGTTTGTGGTCCAGTTCCTGGCTCAGGTGCGCATCATGGAGGCCGGAGGCCCGAAGCTGTGCGACACCCTAGAAGACCTACAGGCCTACATTCGCACCTTGGCTCCGCGGGTGCCAGCCCCCTAGAGGCTCTTTGGATGGTCAGGTTCTGGGGCCTTGGGACCTAATTGCCCTGAACTTTACCTATGACTGAGTTGGAAGGCTGGGGGTTGGCCACGATGGTTCTTAACCCTGGGGGGTGCCCTGCGTTGCTCCCTCTGGACACCTCTGGGTGGTCTGGACCCTCTGTATGCCTAGACCTCTGTGGCTCTCTCTGTTGACCGGGGGTTCGCTGCCCTCTCTGGAGGCGCCCTGTTTATTTTGTTTACTTCCTTGGTTGATCCAAAAGTACATGTGTTTCTTCCAGACTGTTTACATGTTTCCCAACATGTTCATGCTTTGTTCCTCCATTACTTCAGTTTTTTGTTGTTTGGATTTTTAGTTATTTGGACTTTGCATTTCTATGCATGCTGTTCTGGACTTTGCTTTTGTACACACAGACCGCTCCGTCTGCAAGGCAGGGAGTTTGCTGCGGGGTGGGGATGGGAACTGTTTATTCTTTCTGTGGGTGGGTGGATGGGGGCTGGGGCTTTTTTCATTCTTTTTAGGTGGTGGTGGGGGGGAGGTGGGGGTTCGCTCTGGGGTTTGGGGGAAGGTTGGGATAAGAGATAGTAGGAGGGTTGCTGACTGTATCTCTGGTATGCATGGGGGAATGTATGGTGTTTGAGTGGAGTGACTGGGGAGGGGTGGGGATGGGGAGTCTCCTTCTGAGTGATTGGGGTTCTAGGTTCCGTCCTTGGGGGTCAAGCTGGGAGGCCCTTGGGGATCATGTGACGGTATGGGGTCTTTGGATTCTAGCTGTACATTCCTCCCATGGTTATGGCTGATCTTACTTGTGTTACTCTGAATGTGATGGGTATCAACTCTCCTGTAAAGAGGACTAAGGTCCTGTCCTTTTTGAAGAAAAAGAAGGCTCAGGTGGCCTTCTTGCAGGAGAATAAAATAAACACTTTCAATAATGGTTGATGCTGTAATGTCCTACAGTATGATATAAGGACAGCATAGGCTATTGAATAACTAAAAATGAAGGAAAAAGCCTCAGAAAAGGGCCCTCCCACCTCCACCGAAGTGGTTAGCTAAAGGTGGTTGAGCGGACACCTCATTGGCAGAAAACCTTCAATATAATTAAAGCCTTATGCTGTACTTCTCTAATGAAAAACAAAAGATAGGAGAAATTATTCAACTTATCTTCAGCTGATCGGTACACCAACGGTGGCCAGCGTTTCACAAATATGCTGCCTCAGGGTGTATCCTGACCAATCAGACTTCTTTCAAATGGGACGCTTAAAATCGTCTCACAGATCTCACACATCTCACTGCCAGCGAGCATCAGAAACTGGCACGGGGCTGGGTGGGGGAGGTGGCTGCTTCCTCTTATAATTCAAGGCAGAGGGAGGTAGCCATTCTAATCCATAGGGGAGTTGACACGGTCACACACAATGTGATACAGGATCCACAGGGCCGATATGTCATCTGGGCGAGCACACTCTCTGATTAACCTGTGGTGCTGTGTAACCTCTATGCACCTAATGTTTATTCTCACTCCTTTTTCTCTATCCTCTTAGCTCACTTGTTAGCGTTACCGAACTACGAGCTCTTTGTGGGGGGTGATTTTAATATCACCAGCGATCCTTCGATTGATTCTAAACCCTCCAGGGTAGTTCCAAAAGACAACGAATGCAGGGGAGTTAATTTTTTGCTGGGAGAATTGGACCTCCAGGATGTGTGGCGGGTTTACCACCCCGGCGAGATGGACTTTACCTTCTTCTCTGGGGTGCACCACAGTCACTCTCGCCTGGACTATCTCCTGGTCCCTTCTCGCTCCATTGGTAGGGTGGTGCATACCTACATCCTGGATGTTGTGTTCCCGCTAAGCTGCGCTGGGGTGCGCTGACGCACAAAATATTACCTCGCAGCGCACAAGTTTCTCGTCACAGCGCACACAGTGTAGAGCACAGTTCTTCAACCGCCGGTCCGCAAACAAAATCTTGCCGGTCCGCGAAGGATTCGGTCCCCGCCGCAACGAAAGGCCGGCGTCAGCTGACTTGCAACTTCCTGTTGCAGTCGCTGTGCCGGGACTCCTGCCTTCGCCGGGACTCCTGCCTTCCACCGCGTTTGCCTCCTGCCTTGTCTCCGCACCTCCAGACCAGCAGCGGCAGCTGTGTATGCTTTTAACTTCGGCACAGAGCTGCCCCTAATCAATAGTTTAGCGCGGTTTCATAAGGCAGCCTCGGGGCCTTTGCTAGGCCGGCCCACATCGCATCATCGAAGCGGGCCGGCTATCAAAGGCCCCGAGGCTGCCTCATGAAACCGCGCTAAACTATTGATTAGGGGCAGCTCTGTGCCGAAGTTAAAAGCATACAGAGCTGCCGCTGCTGGTCTGAACTCTTGGGCCGCTGAAGGAGGGCAAAAAGCAGCTGTCCTGGAGGTTTCCCTTCCTCTCGCCTTTACAGGTTCCTTTTTTCCACCTTTTTTTTTTTCCTTCAAACGGCAACGGGCCCCAGCATCGACATCAATCAAGTAAGTTCCACTGTCAATCAAGCGGTTCTGCTCGGCCAAAGCTTCCCCTGTGACATGAGCCACCCTCAGGGGAAAGAAAGTGACCCACAAAGGTGAGGGGAAGGGGGGCAGATGATGGAAGTTGGGGGGGGGGGAGAGAGAGAGAGAGAGAGAAGGGGCAGATGATGGAATGGAGGAGATGAGAGAGAGAGAGAAGGGGACAGATGATGGAAGTGAGAAGAAGGGAGAGAGAGCAGAAGGCAGATGGATGTCAGTTGAGAAGGGAGAGCAGATGCTGAATGGAAGTGGGGAAAGAACACATACTGGATGGAAGGAGGAGATAAATAAAGGGGGAAGAAAATAGTAAGATAATGGAGGGGTGAGGGAAAGGGGTGACAAGCTGTGTGTAGACACAGTGAAAAGAGGGAAACGGGACTAAATAGTAAGAAAGAATTTAATTTAGATGGAGGCAGAAAATAGAGAAGGAAGACCAGAGAAGAAAAGGGAAGAGAGAGCAGAGAATGATCAGATCTGAGTGGAGGAAATGAGAAGAGAGATATGCTAAAAACCACAGGGGGGAGGGAAGGATAGAGATGCCAGACCATGAGGGGAACAGAAGGAAGATGATGGATGCTAGACCAAATTGGGGGGTGGGGGTGGGGGGCAGGAGGAGAGATGGCAGGGAAAGACAGACAGTGAATGGAAGGGGCAGATGCTGGACTGAAGAGACAGAGAAGGTTATCATGCTGCTGTACCGGGCCATGGTACGCCCTCACCTGGAGTACTGCGTCCAGCACTGGTACTTTAAGAAGGACACGGTACTACTCGAAAGGATCCAGAGAAGAGCAACTAAAATGATTAAGGGGCTGGAGGAGTTGCCGTACAGCGAAAGATTAGAGAAACTGGGCCTCTTCTCCCTTGAGCAGAGGAGATTGAGAGGGGACATGATAGAAACATTCAAGGTACTGAAGGGAATAGACTTAGTAGCTAAGGCAGGGAGAACGAGAGGGCACTCTCTAAAGTTGAAAGGGGATAGATTCCATACAAACGTAAGGAAGTTCTGTGGTAGAAAGCAACATATTTATTTGGCTCATAACTTGCTGGCGCCCGATATTTTTAGCTCACAGTGAAAAAAGTTTGCTCACAACACCCGCCCGCTTAGAGGGAACACTGCCGACCACGCTGCTGTTTCCACGACATTAAAGTGGAATGTCTGGCACATTAAAGTGCCATGTCTGGCACTTCAACCCCTCCTTGTATCTCAACGAAGCCTTTCATACTTACCTCATCGAGGAATGGACCTCGTATAAACAGACCAATGAGGGGGATGATGTCTCCAATACGGTGTTTTGGGAAGCGGCAAAGGCTTATCACAGGGGTAGCATCATTGCCTATACCATCCGCAAACGCAAACAGCGTGATACTGAGCTAACATCGCTTGCGAAACAATTGCGGGAAAGCAAGTCCTACCATTTGCAGCGTAGTTCGGAAGAGGCCCATCTATCCTATCTCAGCTTACGTAAGCGAATCGATTCTATTCTCACTGATCGAGCTCTCACTCACATTGATGTCTACAAGTTTAAGCTCTATAAATGGGGAAACCGGGCAGGGAAACTCTTAGCAAACTTAATTCGACCTTCTCGGAGGGTCACACGGGTTTTTCGCATCCGGGAGAGCCCCACCACCCTGCACACTGCAGATAAAGCTATTCAGACCCAATTCATACATTTTTATAGTGAGCTGTATGGTCCGGGCACATATTATACAGCAGTGCGGGATCAATTTTTCCGAGACTTGGATCTTCTTCAGCTTGCCGAGAGCAACAGAGATCTGCTGAATGTCCCTATTTCCTGCGCAGAGGTCTCCACTGCTATCGGTAATTTGAAACTCGCTAAAGCCGCATAACCTGACGGTATGGGCCTGAGTTTTATAAGATCTTATGGCCCCACGTCGGACCTGCTTTATGTGCTATGTATGCTGATGTGCAATCTACCAACCGACTGCTCCCTGAGCAGAACCATACCCATGTGGTGGTGCTTCCTAAACTGGGTAAAGACCCTGAGCTGGTGGGCTCTAATCGGCCTATTTTGTTACTTAATCAGGACATGAAACTTCTCACTGCCATTCTAGCCCAACGGTTGGCGCGGGTGGTCCCGACTCTTATCCATCTTAATCAGGTGGGGTTTGTCCCTGGCCACTTTTCATCTGCTAACATCCTCAAGGCGCTGGTGGCGCTGCAGGAGGGACGGGGGCGAGCGGGTAATGACTTGCTCGCTAGTCTGGATGCTGAGAAGGCTTTTGACAAGGTGGTGTGGCCTTATCTTTTTTAGATTACAGCAATTCGGTATTTCAGGTTCATTCCTTGACTGGGTAGTCCACCTATATACTGCCCTAACTGCTCAGTTGCTTATCAATCTGTGTCGAATGGACTCATTCCCGTTGCGACAGGGGATGCGATAGGGCTGCCGTTTGTCCCTCCCCCTGTTGTTTATTCTTTCGCTCAAGCCTTTGGCCGCTAAGATCCGGGCCGCTCCTGACATTACGGGTATTCGCATTGGAGTGGAGGAGTGCAGGATTACTATGTTTACAGATGATATGTTGCTGTTTGTAGGCAATGCCAGGGTGTCACTCCCCTCTATAACTAATCTTATAGCCCTGTATGGGTCCTTTTCGGGCCTTTGTATTAACTTTGGTAAATCGGAGGCGATGTCTGTGTCCTCACCGTGCGCTTCTCGCTCTTTGACTACTTTCCCCTTTCGTTGGACCGCAGGGGAGATTAAATATTTAGGGATCTTTCTCAGTGCAGACTGGACCCGGTGAGCCTGACTTCAATTATAGGGAAGATGGTGGAAGCTATGATCAAGGATGGTATTTGCGAGCATATCGAGAGATATGGCCTACTGAGAACAAGCCAGCATGGATTCTGTAAGGGAAGGTCATGCTTAACGAACCTTCTGCACTTCTTTGAGGGAATAAGCAGTCGGGTGGACAATGGGGAACCTATAGACATCATTTACCTTGATTTTCAAAAGGCTTTCGACAAGGTGCCACATGAAAGGCTGCTCAGGAAACTGTGGAACCACGGGGTGGGAGGGGATGTGCACAGATGGATCGAGCACTGGTTGTCGGGTAGACTGCAGAGGGTCGGAGTAAAGGGACAATACTCTGACTGGCGGGGAGTCACGAGCGGTGTGCCACAGGGATCGGTGCTGGGGCCGTTACTCTTCAACATATTTATCAATGACCTGGAAAAAGAGGCAAAGTGCGAGGTTATAAAATTTGCAGACGATACCAAACTGTGCGGCAGAGTTAGGTCTAGGGAGGAGTGTGAGGACCTGCAAAGGGACCTGGACAAGCTGGAAGACTGGGCAAACAAATGGCAAATGCGCTTTAACGTGGAAAAATGCAAGGTCATGCATATAGGTAAAAAGAACCCGCTGTTCAAATACAAATTGGGGGGGGCATTATTGGGAGACAGCAGTCTTGAGAGAGACTTGGGTGTGCTGGTAGATGCATCACTGAAGCCATCTGCACAGTGCGCAGCAGCCTCGAAAAAAGCCAACAGAATGCTGGGCATCATAAAGAGGGGCATAACAACCAGGACGCGGGAAGTCATCATGCCATTGTATAGAGCTATGGTGCGTCCACATCTGGAATACTGCGTTCAATATTGGTCGCCGTACCTCAAGAAGGACATGGCGGTGCTTGAGAGAGTCCAAAGGAGAGCAACGAAACTGGTAAGAGGGCTGGAACACTGCCCATATGCCGAGAGGTTGGATAGGCTGGGGCTCTTCTCTCTGGAAAAAAGGAGGCTCAGGGGAGATATGATAGAGACCTTCAAGATCATGAGGGGCATAGAGAGGGTGGATAGGGACAGATTCTTCAGGCTGAAGGGGTCAACAGGCACGAGGGGGCACTCGGAGAAACTGAAGGGAGATAGGTTCAGAACAAATGCAAGGAAGTTTTTCTTCACCCAAAGGGTCGTGGACACTTGGAATGCGCTACCGGAGGAAGTGATCAGGCAGAGTACGGTACAGGGATTCAAACAAGGATTGGACGGATTCCTGAGGGATAGGGGGATCGTGGGATACTGAGAGAGGTGCTGGGATGTAACACAGGTATAGAAAACAAACCAAGTAATAAAACTCAATGGGAAACCAAGGTGGCAAGGGGGCCCCTTCTGGTGTCTCAGACAGGCCGTGACCTGTTCGGGCCGCCGCGGGAGCGGACTGCTGGGCAGGATGGACCTGAGGTCTGACCCAGCGGAGGCACTGCTTATGTTCTTATGTTCTTATGTTCTTAACATTGTCGATAAGTTAGCAAAACTCTGTGATGCTTGTACTCGCTGGGGTGACCTCCCCTTGTCCCTCTCAGGGCGAGTTGCATTGGTCAAAATGGTCTTGCTCCCCAAGATCCTGTAACCATTACAGATGATCCCAATCTGGCTCAAGGGGGCGAATGAACGGGTCTATAAGTCTTTTATCGGTTCCTTCATTTTGCGTCAGTGGAGGGTGCACATCAGTTATTGGCGCCTCACCCAGAGCCAATCTCGGGGAGGTCTGGCAACGCCAGACCTCAGGTTCTACAATGTTGCTGCCTTGATGCGCTGGGTCCACAAGCTCTCTACATCTGGTTCTTGGTTCGCCCCTCCGGGACTTTTTGACTCGTGGGAGGCCCCTTATCGTGCCATGGCTGGATCTTCCTCGGTGGCGGAGACCTAGGGTGGGCTGCAACTCGGTGTGGCTGAACCTGTTGCGGCAGGCCCTGCTCTTGTGGCGGCAGCGGTTAGGGGGGGCTGAAAAATTGGGGCCTTCATTACATCTGTGGCAGCCCTGAGTTCCCCCCGGGGGTTGTGGGGTCTAGCGGTGTGGCAAAATGTTTTGGTACTGGTCTCTGTCTGGGTTATGTTCCTACGTCCCCCTCCTGTGGCGTAATTTTCCCTTCATATGCAAATCTCCGCCTTCAATGGTCCTTACCTACTATGCCTTTCTTTGCTTATCTCCAGATACGTCATTACTTTGAGGCACGCTGTAGGAGTCATCCCTCGGGCTCTAGTTTTTTACAGGTAGAACGACTCTTTCTTTCCCTCCCGGTTTCTCTTAACTCCCTATCTACTTGAGGGAGGAGAGAGCAGATTTGCAGTTAAGCAACTTGGCCTCCAGGTGGACTGAGGAGCTGGGGGAGCCTATTAGTGTTGAGTTTCTGGTGAACTGCATCACTCTAATTTCTAAGGGGTCCCGGAATGCGCTATTGCAGGAAATACAGTTTAAATTGCTACACCGCACCTATTTCACCAGGGCCAGGGGAACACAGGCCGGTCTCTGGGAATCTGCCGAGTGTGTTAAGTGTAAACATATGAAAGGGACCTTACTCCACATGATGCTTGAGTGTACACTACTGAGTACTTACTGGAATGGGGTGTTGGACTTTCTGGCCCAGATAGTGGGCGTACCCTTCCAGTGGTCCTATTTGCTCCTGGCCTTAGGTTGTGAGGGGGAAGTGCTGGATCAGGGCTTGGGGACAGAGCACTGGCGCTTCATATACACCGCCCTGTTGGTGGTGGCCAAACGAGGAGTGCTCCAGCTGTGGATGGATGAGCTCGTCCCTGAGGTTCTGGGCTGGAAGTGGTCCCTTGCAGAAGTGGCTTGATGGGAAATTTCTAGAGCTTGGGGAGGGTCTCCCTCTCACCAATTGTATCGGTCGCTCTGGGAGGCGACACTGTTAGAGGTCAGTTCTTTATGATTCTCTTCTTTCCATTCTAGATCGGTTGGGGAGAGGGGGGTCCAGGGTGGGTGCTATGAGTGGGGGATGTGTGTGTGTGGATGGTTGTATGGATGAGCTCTTTGGGGAGCTACACCTCTCCTATGTTAAAAAGTGGAACTTATTGAACGTTCTGTTTATTTTTTGATTACTGCTCCTGCTCTGATGTTCTTGCTCTGGGGTCTGGTGCTTGAGGGGGTTAGTGTGGGCTTCGGCCCTCCTTTCTATAGCGTGCAAGGGTTTCGCCCTGTTATTGTGTCCCCATTTGCTGCCAGTGTATTGATCTACTTACTCTGTACGTTCAATAATTTTCCTGTTCAATAAAAATATTTCCAACAAAAAATAAAATAAAATAAAATGTAAAGCTAGCTATCCTCTTCATAACCTCTAATTTCTTATTATGTCCTTCCCTCATTTATTGAATTACCTGTAAACCGTGTTGAGCTCTATCTTTATGGAGATGATGCGGTATACAAACTTAAAGTTTAGTGTAGTTTAGTTTATATAAGACCTTGAAAACTTTAACAACATATCATGAATTATTACTAACAGCTCAAGATCTAGCAATTTTTTATCAAAATAAAATTAAGAATATTAGGAAGATGATCTTCATGAACAATTATCATACATCAGGTCTTCAAGATAATGCTACAGGTCATACTTTGAGTAGTGCTAAGGGAATTGACACTCGATCGAGGCCGAACAAAGAAATACCGCGAAGTATACAATTACAATTCAGTATTAAATAAAGTTGTGAATAATATTAATATTAACATAATAAGGAATATCAATATATTTTGAACACAATTTATGTACTGGGTAACCCCGATGGCTGATGTCTGACCCTGGACCCTGGACTGGACCCTGACTCTGTGCAGTTGCTAAAAAAGGAGGCCTAGATGTAGAAGGGTCATTATATCCTCCAGGTGTGATTTGGGGACCGAAACGCTAAGAGGGTCAGCGTTGGTGCTGTACACTCAGCGTCAGGTGTGAAAATTAAATGGTGCTGAAGTCCTAATGGACAGCTAAGTAGTGCCTCACACGTTGTGGAAGTTTACTAAGAAGTTTTCAGACACTATAGTATTTTTTGATGTGACAACATTGTAGTAAATAATTTCTTCAGAAAGATATCATAGGAAAAGATAAAGAAAAAATTAGGGAGGGGTAGAAACAAATTATTAAAAGACCTGGATCGTTGAAGTGGGCACTGGAATAGCTGTGCTATAAGAGGCTGTCTTACAAAAATAGACAAAAAGAGATAAGAGCAGATGACTCAAGCTGTATTGATAAAGCAAAACCACTCCTCTACTGCTGGAAGGGCAAAAATTTAACTCACAACAGCCACCAACCAAATATAAGTGGAGAAAAAAAGACTTCATTAGTGTGCAGATAGGGCTATAATCCAACTGCTAGCGCAAAGAAATGCAAACAAATGCAGCGGTTAACACCAATCATAAGTCAAAAGAAAACTCCACTTAACAGAGGCAAGATTCAAATTCATCCCAAATAGCAGGTTGTGGAGAAAACAATAATACAAGTTCAAATTTTTTTAAAGGCCACTTATCTTATACTGCTGGTCCAAAACTGTGTCCACTGTTGTTCAAATCCAAAAGATGAAAAACAGCTTGTAATCAGATCCCAACAGAAGTATCCTATTTTGCCAGACACATCATCAGGGGAATGGAAAAGAAACCATACTGCGCCTTGGCAATCCTGCAAAAATAACAAAGGAAATTAGCTGGTGTAACTGTTGCATTTATTTGCGCTAGCAGTTGGGTTATAGCCCTATTTGGGCACTAACGAAGTCTTTTTCTCTACTTTTATTTGGTTGGTGGTTGATGTGATTCAATTTTTTTCCCTTACAGCAGTGGAGGAGCAGTTTTGCTTTATCAGTGCAATAAGAGGCCCCATGATCCTTTTCCAGTTGAGTCTGATGTTTCTCCTCCTTTTGTGTAATGTGCAGTATGTTAATTTATGATATAGCTTTTGAATTGATGAAGTATTTAAAAAAAAAATTTTGGGAAAATAATAAAAGTATATTTTTAATATTACATATATTATTACTGTACTGTATATTGCAATTGAAGGGGCCCAAGGTCCAAGGGCCAAGGGCCAAGGGCCTTAGTTGAAGATTTAAAGTGATCGAGCTGTTCTGTGAGGGAGTTTTTTGCCAGTGAAAGTATCAAAACCAGTTGAGATTTATACCTATGGTTCTATACTGCTACATTAGTCTAAAGCTTTTTCTCCCTCTTTTTGGGTACATGCTGGTTTTAAAGAGGGGGTACCTCGGTGCCACAATCACACAACATTTTGAATCATTATATGACAATATAAAAACCCAAATAGTAGCAACATTCCATGCTACCGATCCAGGAATTGTCCAAACCTTTTTTAAAACCAGCTACGTTAACTGCTCTTATCTCAGGCCTCTAACTTAATGGAACAGTTTTGGTAGAAGTGTGGATTAAGACAGCGTCTCGCAAACTCTCCGGAGCCGTAGCACACTATATTCAGGGCTGCAACTGGAGGGCATCAAGAAATGTGCAGACGTTGACGCAATGACATCACATGCATGCATGACATTATCACTTTGATGTCTGTGCATGTGTGGAGGCCCTCCTGTTAGGGTCCTGAGTAACCAATGGGGGGAGGCTAGAAAAGGAGAGGCATGGATAGGAGGTGAGTACTGGCTGACTGCCTACAGGATGTGCCTCTTGGCCAGGTACTAGTGACCTAGATTGGCCACTGTGAGAACGGGCTACTGGGCTTGATGGACCATTGGTCTGACCCAGTAAGGCTATTCTTAAGTTCTTAAGAGGTAAGGAAGGAAAGACTATTCTTTTTTTCTTTCCCAATGCTTGATATACTGCCCATCGCAAAACCAGGTATGCCACTAGGTGGTTTACAAAGTAACAGCAGAAGGGTAAGGTGTGTAAAGAGACAAGGCAGATTTTAAACTAAAGGTTGTAAGTCAGTTGAGGGACAGAGCTAAAGGCTAGAATTAAAGCTTGGAGTGAATAACCAGGTCTTAACAGTCCGTTTGAATTTGAGAAAGGAGTTTTGAGCCTGATTTCAAAGAAATGAAGGAAGTTTCAAAGGTGAATGCCTGCATAAGAAAAAACAGAGTTGCATGTGGCATCTAAACAGAGAATGGAGGGAGGAGGTAAGTGAAGTAGCACCTGCTGAGAAAAACAGAAGGAATGCAGAGGCTTGTAATGGATGAGTAAATTAGTCTGGAGCAGATGGTAATCTGCCTTTAAAAACCAAAATGAGTAGTTTGCACTTGATCCGAGCAGTTATGGGGAGCCAATATATAGTGGCGTACCTAGCATATGTGACACCCAGGCCCCATCATATTTTGGCACCCCCCCCCCCATCTGTACAAAAAACATGATTTTTAGTAACAAGCCGCACGTCATACATGAGTACCTAGGAAAAGGCAGCATCTTACATAGTGCAGTGAGCAGTACAACATCAATACACCCATTGTAAAACTAAACAAGCCAGACCAGTACAGATCAATCCTACACTGTCAATCCTAACAGAAAACCATGACTTTCAAACACACAGAACACAGAAAACACCTTCGCCTAGTATGTAAGTCATCACAAACTAACCCCTCCCCCTTTTACAAAACTGTAGTGTGGATTTTAGCCACGGTGGTAACAGCTCTGATGCTCATAGAATTCTGAGCATCAGAGCTGCTACCACCACGGCTGGCGCTGAAAAACGCTCCACAGTTTTGTAAAAGGGGGATAAAATAGAAATACATAGACAAAGGTTAAATTGAACCAGCAAGAAGCTGGACTCTGCATAAAATGCAACACCACAGAAACAGTGACATATGTCTCCTAAAGCAATAAATAAATAGAAAATTTTTGTTCTACCTTTGTCTTCTCTGGTTTCTGCTTTCCTCATCTTCTTGTTACTGACTTCCTTCCATCCACTGTCTGCCATCTCTCTGTCCCTCCCTATTTGGCATCTTCTCTCCTTCTATGCCTCTTCCAAAAACTGTATGCCTCCCCCTTCCATCTCTCCTCTAGGATCCCCCCCCCCTTTGGTCTGGTATCCATCATCTTCCCTCTGTTCCCTCATAGTCTGGCATCTTTCTTTTTCCCTCCCCCCTGTTGTTCTTAGCATCTCTCTCTTCTCATTTCCTCCGCTCAGATCTGATATCTCTGTCTCCTTCCCCGTTCTCTGGCATCTCTCTCTCCTCTCTCTCTTCCCTTTCCTTCTCTGGTCTTCTTTCTTTATTTTCTGCCTCCGTTTAAATTAAATTCTTTCTTACTATGCAGTCCTCAGTTTCCCTCTTTTCACTGTCTATCCACAGCATGCCACCCCTTTCCTTCACAACCTCCACTATCTCACTAACTCTATCTTCTTCCCCCATCCAGCATATGTCCTTTTTCTTTATCCCTCCTTCCATCTAGTATGTGTTCTCTTTCTCCACTTCCATTCAGCATTTGCTCTCCCTTCTCCCCACTTCCATCATCTGACCTCTTCTCTCTCCCCTTTCTACCCACTTCCATCATCTGCCCCCTTCTCTCAATCTCTCCATCCACCACAGGCCCATCTTTCTCCCTTCCTCACCTTTCCGATTTTGGCAACAAGATGTGCAACGCCCCCCCCTCCCCCCGGACAACAGGCCCGGTCCGACAAACCTCCCTGCTCTGTGGCTGGCGATGTCTAAACTGCCTTCTTACAGCAGCCGAAGCGTTGTAGTTGCATATGGCTGCCGTAAAGATCGTCTCTGATGCAACTTCCGGTTGTGTCAGAGATGACCTTTATGGCAGCCACACGCAGCTTCAACGCTCTAGCTCAGGGGTGCCCACACTTTTTGGGCTTGCGAGCTACTTTTAAAATGACCAAGTCAAAATGATCCACCAACAATAAAATAAAAAAAAAAACACAAAGCACACTATACGCTGAGAAAATGTTAATTATCAATCCTGTTCTGGGGGTTTTTCAAAGAGGTCAAGGCAGATGACTCTATGCACTGTCACCTCAGTAACAACCATACAAAAATAGATAAATATACCCCCTCCCTTTTTACTAAACCACAATAGCAGTTTTTAGTACAGGGAGCTGCGCTGAATGCCCAGGGCTGCTCTCGATGCTCATAGGCTCCCTGCGCTATAAAACGCTATTGCGGTTTAGTAAAAGGGGGCCATAGTGCAAAATATAGAAAGCAGATATAAATTCAGACACATTTTGATCACTAAATTGAAAATAAAATCATTTTTCCTACCTTGACTGTTGATTTCATGAGTCTCTGGTTGCACTTTCTTCTACTGACTGTGCATCCAATCTTTCTTCCCTTCTTTTAGCCTGTATGCTTCCTCTCCTCCAGACCTCATTGTCTCCCCCAACTTTTTCTTCCTCTCTCTCTGCCCTTTCTTTCTCCCTGCCTCCCTTTCTTTTTTCTCTCTTCATGCCCCCTTTCTTTTTTTCTGTTTCCCTTGTCTCCCTGCCTGCCCCCTTTCTTTCTTTCTTCCTGCCCTCCACCAAGCCACTGCTGCCACCATTGGGGAACAGGCCCCAAAGCCACCCTGCCCCAAGCTCTCTCTGCTTCCCTGCGTTGGGCCGACCAACGTCAATTCTGCCGTTGGAGAGGAAGTTCCACCCAGCTAGGCAGCAATTGGCTGGCCCGAACTTCCTCTCCGACAGCAGCCTTAGGAGGGGTGCACAGCCGGGCTCCACGATTGACTCACTTTGCCTTGGCGATCGACCATTTTCCGGACCTGGCCATTTTCCTAAGGCTGCACCTGGGGCGGATCTCCCCCCCCCCCCCTTGGTACGCCACTGCCCCTTGGTACGCCACTGCTCTCTATGTAAAGATCAATATCCAAGCGACTGAAATGCAAGGGACCTGGGGAGAGGAAGAAGTGATATGGATCGCTCTGAAAAGAGAAGATGGAACTTCTATCTACTTGGGTGTAGTCTACAGACCTCTGACTCAATAGCAGCAAATTGATAAGGATCTGATTGTGGATATCCAAAAGTTTGGAAGGAAAGAGGGAGGTGCTGCTGTTGGGAGATTTCAACCTGCTGGATGCGGACTGGAATGTTTCATCTGCGGAATCGGAAAGAAGTAGGGAGATTGTGGATGCCTTTCAAGAGGCTCTACTCAGACAAATGGTGATGGAACCCACGAGGAAAAAAGCGATATTATTATCCAAGGCTGCCTTCCCTTAGGCTTCAAGATTCTATCATTAGCTAGAGCTTGGGGAAATGTGGGAGGTCTAGCTATAATTTTTAGAGACCACTTAAACTGCTCTATTCTAAATTCAAAATCTACTTCCAACCTAGAAATTCTTTCACTCTCATTATCATCCAAATCCCTAGCGGCTGCTTTAACAACAATACTGTTTTACGTTCCACCAAAAACATTTAGCCAAAAAGAATTTAGCCAAGGAGGACTTTACTGAATTTTTACTAACTAATTCTTTATTAAGCCCTTACAACTTATTATGTGGAGATATTAATATTCACCTTGAGAAAATAGACCAATCAGAAACTACGGAATTTTGGTCACTCATCTCTTCATTAGGTTATTTCAAACCTCCTCTAGTTAAAACCCACCAAAGAGGCCATCAGTTAAATTTAGTTACTTTCTCTAGTAGAGAACTGCCTAATCCCAAAATTTACTGGAAACAAGAATACTGGACCGATTCACTATGGTCTGATCACAGACTCTGCAATTTTGCCAATTAAAGACAACTAAACCAACAAACAATAACTCCAAAACAAGAAATAAAAAATTTCATACTAGCAGAGGTAAGATAAATCCTGTAGAATTCTGGTCTCATTATGAGATCGTATAAGAACAAAATGAAGAAACCGAACAATTTATGAACTCCTGGATTAATGATAGCACTAACATTCTAAATGAAATGGCTCCCATTAAAACCCGTAGAAAGAGACTTAGAAACCTAGAGGGATGGTTTGATACAGAGCTGCTGATAATAAAGAGAGACTTAAGAAAATCGGAAAGACTATGGTTAAAATCTGGAACACAAGAGCATAGACTTGCCTGGAGATTAAAATTAAAAAACTACAAAAATCTTTCCAAAGAAAAACGCAAAAACTTCTATGCCCAAAAAATTGGTAACATTTCAATCAATAGTAGCAGCCTTTTTAAGCTGGTAAATGATTTATACAATATAGAATCATTTACTGACACTCCCGAAGAACCTACTCTAATTGCAAACAGCATGGCTGATTTGCATGCATGGCTGATTTTTTTAATTCCAAAATACAAAAATTAAGATCTTCGCTAACCGTCCCGGCAAAACCCCACTGGTGTTACCCCATTCTGCAAGATTCTGATGATTCCAGAGCTGATCTGAATTGGGACAAATTCTCAATCAATGACTGGCAAACTTGTAGTAAATACTACAATAAGTATGTTAATTCCCACTGCAGATTGGATACCTGTCCTCCAAATGTCATGAAATCTGCCCCAATCAATTTTAAGGTCAAGCTGTTGACTTGGGTAAACTTTCTACTATCCTCAGGGAAGTTCCCAGTGGAACAAGGTCACATTATGATTACACCAATTTTAAAAAATGCAAAAGAACCATCTAACATTGCATCTAACTTTGGACCTATCGCCAATATCCCTCTGGTAACCAAAATAGCAGAAGGGGTAGTAAATGCCGAACTTACTACATATTTGGAGAAACACAACATCTTACATGACATCCAATCTGGCTTCCGGTCAGGTCACAGTGCCGAAACAATCATAGCTTCTCTGTTGGATTACCTTCACCTACTTTTCAGCCGAGGATCAAGCGCTCTGATATTGCAACTTGATCTGAGTAGTGCATTTGACTTGGTTGACCATTCTACTCTGCTGAACTGTTTGACATCCATTGGAATCTCAGGCCATGTTCTCAATTGGTTCCATGGGTTTCTGGGAAATAGATCCTATAAGGTGTTTAAGGATGATACTATCTCCTATGGTTGGATCAATCCCTGTGGGGTCCCACAGGGCTCCCCCTTGTCCCCCACCCTGTTTAACATCTATATTGCCTCCCTAGGAAACCTATTGCAGAGTCTAAAGCTCAAATTTTTTATCTATGCGGACATCACCATAGTCATTCCGCTAACCTGCTTTACATCAGAGCTGCTAAATTCTCTATCATTTATTCTAAATCAGGTTGAACTTTGGATGTCAGCGTTTAGATTAAAGTTAAATTCAGAAAAAATTAAATTTTTCTTGGCAGCTCCAAATGACAAAATCAAGGAAACTACATTACATGTGAATGGGCTGAATTATGGTTTTAAGCAATCCTTAAAAATACTAGGAGTCACTTTAGACAAGCATTTCACACTGGAGAAACACTCTGACCTAGTATTTAAGAAAAGTATATCGGTTCTTTGGAAACTCTGCACCATAAAAAAGTACTTTGATGACGCCTCTTTTCGTCTGTTGGTACAATCTTCTATTCTGAGTGTTCTGGATTACTGTAACATCATATACCTAGGCGCCTTCAAGAAAATCTCCAGGAAGTTGAGGTTGGTCCAAAATACGGCCGTCTGTCTCATCTTTGGCTTGAAGAAATGAGAACACATCACCCCTTTCTACCACAAATTGCACTGGCTGCCGTTTGAATCCAGAGTTCTATTTAAGTTCTCATGCATCTGCTACAAAACAGTATTTGGTATGTCACCGGATTATCTTTACCCTCACTTCAACCTGAGTTACAACAATAAGAGCTCCCGCAGAATACATCTGTTTGCTTTTCCCACACTAAAATCATGTCAGCTTAAAAGATTCTTCGAAAGGTGGCTAAACTAAATTCATGGCTCGCCCAAATTGTGCTTGATGCCTCTTCATATCTCAATTTTAGAAAGATTAAAACTCAACTATTCAACAGACCGAATCCTTAACGTACTTCATTATATCTCCTCTCATTCTTTTAAGATTGTTGCTCCCTCCTTATGGCTTGTATGTATTTTTTTCCTTCACCTAAATTGTAGACATATATCTAGTTTGACTTCTATGATTTCATTGTTCATATTTTCAATTTCAATTGCATTGTTTGTATTTCATCTAACTGCTGTGAATCGCCTAGAACTCCCTGGGTATGGTAGTATACAAAATAAAATTATTATTATTATTATCCTATATAATAAAAGGCTAACTCGCGCATGCGCACTCCTATTAGTGTGCTTCTATGATCAGTAGTTCCGTGGCCGCATGAGTGCACATGCGCGAATCCCCAGCACTTCCCTACACTCACCGGAAGGACTGGACTGTATGAGTCCCCAGCACAAGCGTGTGGCCGACCCAGGATCGTGAGAGGATGCGCCGTGCAAAGTGCTGCACACTACTGGAGGGGGAGGGATATACCGGCACAAACCTCCCGCCAGAGAGGAAGGGCTGAAGCCAGCAACAGCAGCGAATTGTAAACGCTGCTGTTGCCTGAAGCACCCGAGGCAGACGCTTCTCAGGCTGCTTCGGCCTTTCTGCTGCCATTGAGTCCCTCTGCCGCATCACTGATGACATCATCAATGACGCGACAGATAGACTCAATAGCAGAAGAAAGCCAAAGCAGCCTGTTTAACGTGCTGCGGCTGCCAACGCTGGAGGGAGGTTTGATATTAAAGTCATCTTGCTGGGAGAGTCGCAGAGTCAGCGGGGGTTGGGCTGGGAGGGGAGAGAAGCGTCTGCCTCGGGTGCTTCAGGCAGCTACAGCGTTTACAATTCGCTGCTGTTGCTGGCCTCAGGTCCTTCCTCTCTGGCCTGTCCTGCCTACTTCCTGTTTTCATGAACACAGGACCGGCCAGAGAGAAAGACCTGAAGCCAGCAACAGCAATGAATTGTGAATGCTGCTGCTGCCCAATGAAGTAGTTAAATGAGGAAAGGGAGCAGAGGGGGAGAGAATGGCTTGGAGGGAAGGAGGAAGGTATGCCAGACCAAGGGAAAAGGAAGGAGGAGATGGAGAGAGGCCATATGGAACAGCGAGAGAGAGGGCGGACACTGGATGGAAAGAGAAGAGAGGGGCAAGACAGAGGGTGAACAGTAGATGGAAGGGGTAGAGAGAGGGAGACACACCGAATGGAAGTGTGGAGGACAGGGGGAGCAGACGTTGGAAGGAGGGGGCAGGGAAAGACACAGACAGAAAGAATGACAGCGTCCAAGGAGAGAGAGACAAATTAAAAACAACAAAACAGACAGACAGACATCTACTCTAGCACCCGTTAATGTAACGGGCTAAAACACTAGTTATTAATATTATTATTAATGTTCGAGTGGGTGCTCACCTGGGAAGTAGCAATCAAACGGTTTGGTTTGATATAACGGCTAAAGTGGAGAGCGGCCGCACGATACTTAAAGTCCTAGATTTCAAACATACGGACTTTAATGCAATGGGAGAGTACCTGAAGAAAGAGCTGTTAGGATGAGAGGACATAAGAGAAGTGGAAAGACAGTGGTCTAAGCTGAAAGGAGTGATAAAAATGGCTACGGACCTTTATGTGAAGAAAATAAATAAAAACAAGAGAAAAAGGAAGTCGATATGGTTCTGCAAACTAGTGGCGGAGAAAATAAAGGCAAAAGAGTTGGCATTCGTGAAATATAAAAAACCCCAAGAAGAGGAGTGCAGAAAGGTCTACAGGGTGAAACTGAAAGAAGCCAAGAGAGAGATATATCTGGCGAAAACACAAGCAGAAGAACAAATGGCTAAAAATGTTAAAAAGGGAGACAAACATTTTTTCAGATATATTAGCTGGGAACCGATATGTGGAGAGTGATGAGGAAAAAGCAAATGTGCTAAACAAATACTTCTGTTCTGTGTTCACAGAAGAAAATCCTGGAGAAGGACTGAGATTGTCTGGCAAAGTTACACAAGAAAATTGAGTAGATTCTGCGCCGTTCACGGAGGAGAGTGTTTATGAGCAACCTGAAAAACTGAAGGTGGACAAAGCGATAGGACCAGACGGGATCCATCCCAGGATACTAAGGGAGCTTAGAGAGGTTCTGGTGAGTCCTATTAAAGACTTTTTCAACAAATTTCTGGAGACGGGAGTGGTTCCTGGGGACTGGAGGAGAGCGGATGTGGTCCCTATTCACAAAAGTAGTCGCAGGGATGAAGCAGGAAACTACAGGTGGTTGTTGGAAAAATAATGGAAGTGTTGCTGAAAGAAAGGATAGTGTACTTCCTTGATTTTAATGGGTTACAGGATCCGAGGCAACATGGCTTTACAAAAGGTAAATCGTGCCAAACGAACCTGATTGAATTTTTTGATTGGGTGACCAGAGAGCTGGATCGAGGACATATGCTAGATGTAATTTACTTAGATTTCAGCAAAGCCTTTGATACGGTTCCTCATAGGAGACTGTTGAACAAACTAGAAGGGCTGAAGTTAGGACCCAAAGTGGTGAACTGGGTTAGAAACTGGCTGTTGGAGAGACGCCAGAGGGTGGTAGTTAATGGAAGTCGCTCGGAGAAAGGAAAGGTGAGTAGTGGAGTCCCTCAGGGTTCGGTGCTGGGGCCAATCCTGTTCAATATGTTTGTGAGTGACATTGCTGAAGGGTTAGAAGAAAAAGTGTGCCTTTTTGCAGATGATACCAAGATTTGTAACAGAGTAGACACCAAAGAGGGAGTGGAAAATATGGTAAAGGATCTGCAAAAGTTAGAGGAATGGTCTAATGCCTGGCAACTAAAATTCAATACAAAGAAATGCAGAGTAATGCATTTGGGGATTAATAATCGGAAGGAACCGTATATGCTGGGAGGTGAGAAGCTAATATGCACGGACAGGGGGAGGGACCTTGGGGTGATAGTGTCCAAAGATCTAAAGGCGAAAAAACAGTGTGACAAGGCAATGGCTGCTGCTAGAAAGATGCTGGGCTGTATAAAGAGAGACATAGCCAGTAGAAGGAAGAAGGTGTTGATGCCCCTGTACAGGTCATTGGTAAGGCCCCACTTGGAATATTGTGTTCAGTTTTGGAGACCGTATCTGGCGAAGGACGTAAGAAAACTTGGAGCGGTCCAGAGGAGGATGATGAAAATGATAGGAGGCTTGCGCCAGAAGACGTATAAAGAAAGATTGGAAGCCCTGAATATGTATACCCTAGAGGAAAGGAGGGACAGGAGAGATATGATTCAGACGTTCAAATACTTGAAGGGTATTAACTTAGAACAAAATCTTTTCCAGAGAAAGGAAAATGGTAAAAACCAGAGGACATAATTTGAGGTTGAGGGGTGGTAGATTCAAGAGCAATGTTAGGAAATTCTACTTTACGGAGAGGGTGGTGGATGCCTGGAATGCGCTCCCAAGAGAGGTAGTGGAGAGGAAAAAGGTGACTGAGTTCAAAGAAGCATGGG
Organism: Geotrypetes seraphini; assembly: GCF_902459505.1. Lineage (NCBI taxonomy): Eukaryota > Metazoa > Chordata > Amphibia > Gymnophiona > Dermophiidae > Geotrypetes > Geotrypetes seraphini. The sequence goes on from NC_047092.1 coordinate 66,063,816, forward strand.
ATGAACACAGAGGATCTAGAATTAGAAAATAATATTAAATATTGAACTAAGGCCAGTACTGGGCAGACTTGCATGGTCATTGTCTGTATATGGCCGTTTGGGGGAGGATGGGCTGAAGAGGGCTTCAATGGCTGGGAGGGTTTAGTTAAGATGGAGTAGGTTTTAACGGAGATTTCAGCAGTTGGAAGTGGAACCCAAGCACAGTACTGGGTAGAGCTTTGGATTCTTGCACAGAAATAGCTAAGAAGAAAAAATTAAAAAAATTTAAAATTGAATCAGGTTGGGCAGACTGGATGGACCATTCGGATCTTTATCCGCCGTCATCTACTATGTTACTATGTTTTTATAACCAATGGCATGGATTTTTACTACTGAAGATTGGGTGAGCTGTAAACATTTCAGAGAGTAAAGGGGGAAACCATTGTAAAGGACATTGCAATAGTCAAGGTGAATGACAGCAAGGAAGAGAATTAGACATTGAATAAGAGGAAGAGAAAGAAGTGAACCTTATGTTGATTCAGTCATCAAATCTTTTTTTTTTTTTTTGATCTTTATATAATTTGGCCCTTATGATTTGATGACTGAATCAATTTGTGGATAACGGTTAACTTACTATCAAAAATTATGCCCAGAATTGTTACCTGATCGTTGTAAAAGATGGCATGAGAATCAATAGTAGGTTAAAGATTGTTAAATAAGGAGTGGGTGTTTCATAAGGTCGCATGTTGTTTTATGTTGGAACATCTGTTTGTGTTTTGAATAGTTATTTAAGTCATCAATGAAAATGTTTTAAAACCATAGTAGGTTATTGTTTCTGTGCCTAAGTTTTACATACATATACACCAAGCAAGTTTCATAAGAACTTACTCGAGCTCCTTATTTTACATATTCAAGACTCTCATACAATTATGCCTGTTTAAATATTAAGCAATAGTTCCTAATCAATCTGATGCAGAAGCATTTTTAGCTGGATGGTCAATACTCATATGTTCTCATTAATGTGTGCAATGTATGGTCATTTGGACTGTTGCATTAACAGCCAAACTCCACATGGTGGCAGAAGGATTCAAACCATAGGATGCCCGAGCAGACACTTCTTTACAGTTTCCAGCTTTTTCTGTAGTGGACAGCATAGAGACATCATTTATATAAATATGTTTACTCTATTTTTTTTTTTTTGTTAATAAAGAAAACTGCTATCTTTAAATCTTCTTATTTTTGAAATGACTCTTCTTTTAGACATTGCTCTACTCCTTATATCAAGGATTCTTAACTTTTTTTTGGTTCCCAAATCCCTTTAAGTGATCAATGAAACCCTTGCACTCTGTTCTTAAATCATGTGTCCACCAGTGACTACTGACAGCTAGATATAGTATGTAGCATTTACTAAGGTGCAATAATAATTAGTGAGTGCCAAACGCTAAGAAGCCCATTTTACTCCTATGGGCTTCTTAGCATTTATACTCCACTAAGTGGTTTACATTCAGAACCTCAAGTATTTCTCCATATCTGTTCCAGTGGGTTCACAATCTGTCTAACCTATCTGGGATAATGGAGTGTTAAGTGTTGCCCAGAGTCACAAGGAGCAGCGCTGGGCTTGAACCTACATCCTCAAGGCCGAAGCCCTAACCATTAAGCCACACCTCCATCTTAATCAAAGGAGCCCTAGGAGTTTTTGTTATGTATTTAAGCAATCTTCCATATTTCTGTCAGCACAATATATTTTTTAAATTTTGTTCACAAAATGCTCATGTTTTATTCAGTAAGCTGAAACTCATTTCTTTTTTGATTAGTTTTATAAGTGTATTTATTTATATTAGCTTCTTATGATTCCTAACTAACATGTTTTTAATATGTATTTATCAACAGTTCTTATATGCCCCTGAAGCAGCCCTTATGAGGACAAAATATGGCGGTATCTGGCTTTTAGATTTTTTATTGTATGTTGTAAATAATTACAACATTATAATAATAATAATAACAGTTTATATACCGCAATACCATTAAGTTCTATGCGGTTTACAATAGATTAAGCGAGGTACAAATTGATTGAATTTAAGAGGGGAGAAGAGGAGAGTTAATAGGACCGGAAATGCGTTGTTGAGAAGAAAGAGATTAACAGGACAGAGGAAACACTATGGAGGAGAAAGAAGATGAGTGGGTCAGTTGTCTAGATACTTTAGGAACAGTTGAGTTTTTAGACGTTTTCTGTATTCCTCATAAGTAGTGGGTGAAAGCAGTTGATCTAGGTCTTTACCCCATAATGCTGCTTGATGTGAAAGAAGGTGTTAATGGTGTTTTTTCAGTTTACAACCTCTAACTGGGGGGGAAACGAAGTAGGAATGAGAGCTTCTCTTGTGTCTGTTGGCAGAGAAGGAGAAAAGATCAGTTATGTATTTAGGGGCAAGTCCGTTTAGCGCTTTAAAGCAGAAGCAGGCGAATTTAAACTTTATGCGTGCTTCCATCGGTAGCCAATGTAACTGCCGGTAGTAGGATGATACATGATCGAATTTCTTTAGTCCGAAGTTTAGTCTGACCGCTGCATTTTGCATTAGTTGTAAACGTTGTATATTTTTGGGGGAAATGGCTAAGTAAGCGATGTTAACATTACACAGTTATACTACCAAATAAATCACACTTAAATCTGTAATTGTAATACTACATAATGTTGACATACTAGATTTCAAGACTCTTCTCTATATTTATTGGGAGTTATTATTTATTTATTATTAATTAATTATTTATTTATATACTGCCTATCAATGGAGGTTATCTAAGTGGTTTATATTTTGATACTGAAGCATTTATCATGAAGAGATTCATCCAAGGTGGTTTACAATTTCATTAAATAATAATCAGGTACTCTTGGGTATTTTCTCTATCTCTCCTGGCAGGCTCACAACCTAACTGGTACCTGGGGGCAATGGTGAGTTAAGTGACTTGCCCAGAGTCTCAAGGAGTAGGCTTGGATGCTGAGGCAGTGGGTCTAATTACTAGTCTACACTTCCCTCATGCTTGCCAAGTTTCCAAGTTTAATGATATACCATCTATCACAAGTATCTAGACGATTTACAATACAGTAAATACAGTAAAAAGCTTTTTTTTAAAACTACTCCCTAAAAAAATTGAGGGGAGTTCACAGACAAACAGAACTGATTTCTTTCCACACCCCTTGGATGTGTGGACATTACTAGTTAAGAACCCCTGCATATAGGACATTTCCTTGTCATTTGGGGAGAGGTTCTTCTATATATGCAATAGTTTTGGAAGGTCAATACATTTTCTCTCCTGACATTTTCTTCAACCTGCTATCTATTTTTGTGGAAGCTCCGATACCACAGACCTGTCTAAAAGTAGGGAAAATGTAAAAAAAATTACATATTTAGGCTGCCATATCATTTAGGGGGGGGTTATTTTTGCTACATTGCAGAACTGTACCCAGTGGAATAGTATATAGTGTAAGATGCTAATAAAATCTTAATTGACAGAATGGGTTAACAGAGAATTCTAAACTTGAATGCAGTACTGGCATATTTGGGTCTTGCAGTTCTTTTGTAACTCATTTAGAGGCCATTGAGTGCATTTGTTTCTTAGAGGTTGTTCCTGAGCAGATTTTTTACACTTCGTTGGTGCCAATGGGAGATTAAAAGCATGCTAATCTGTCACAAGCCCATCCAGAAATATTTTCTCCACCAGCTGTAAGATGGGTATTGGGTTTGTTATGAACTGTGTTCAGTAACGGATTAATTCCCTATTATGCAATAGACCCCCCAACCCCCAACCCCCCCCCCCCACACACACACACACACACACACACACTTAACACCTATCTGTTCAGTAACTTTGCTTCTTGGAGTTTCTCTCCTGTTATGTTTTTATTGAATTATTGTATTAGTCCCTCTTCCTTCCTTCATCTATGTCTGTTATGTATGATGATAATTGTTTGTTCATTCCTTTTCACAGGTTTTCCAGTTAGATTGTGAGCCCATTGGGACAGAAAGGGAAATACCTAAAGTACTTGATTAGATTTCTGACTATTGTATAAGTATAGTTTTTTATTTGTTTTCTTGTAAATCACTTCAAAGCCAGATGATTTAGCGATATATAAACTCTACATTAAACTAAATTATAATAAATTAAATCTAGAGCTCCACAAGTTAGGCAACAATTAGCCACACAACTTTCTGCAATAATATGGCATTTACACAGCTAAACAGGGATGTGAGGGAGTCTCTAGGACTCTACCATTCCCCTTGCTAGATACTCCCTCACATTGTTATGTTATGTTAATCAGATTTTCTATTCCACCTTTACCTATTCAGTTCAAGGTTGGATTATGAGGGGCTGCTGAAAATTTCTCAGCTCAGCCAAGAAGAAAATGATGTGGAGCCATGAAACTTACAAGTTATTCCCACTTTTCATTTCATTTCATATCACTGAAATGAAAAATGTCAAGAAAAGTGTGGAATAGCTTGTATGTTTCATAGCTCCACATCATTCTCTTCTGGGTTGGGCTGAGAACTTTTCAGCAGCCCCTTGTACATTACAAGAGGTTGGGTCAGTTACCCAGAAAGTTATAATGGACAGTGTGAGAGCCACCTTAATTTCCATAGGGGGAAGTGACACGGGAGGGGTGGAGCAGGGAAGCAGCTGTCAGGAAGTATAAAAGGCAAGGCCAGCGTTGGGTTCATGTGGCTCTGGGAAGGAAGGAGTGATCATCAGTATGCTTTGACTACATGCATCTAGCTACCCTGCTTGGCTGAGTTGAGCCAACCTTTTTCCTATTGAACACTTGGAAATCTATGTGAGATTTGGCTAGGGCCAGAGCTTGCACCCCCACAGAGGAAAAGAGAAAGACTTTATAGACTGTTTTTCAGGCATGGTCACTAGGTTTTAAGAGACTGTTTCCTTTTTGCTCCTAGCCTCAGGGTTTTGAGTTAATAAAGAATTTTGCTTTATTCAGTGACTGAATTGTATATAATGAGCCTAAAAAATCAGTGCCAAAAAAACTGCTTAAGCGCTATTCTATACACCACTCCTAAAGTTAGGCACAGTTTTTAGAAAAGCACTTAACTTTAGGTGCAGCCATTTGCACCAACGGAAGTGCAGCCATTTGCACCAACGGATGCAAATCCTCACACCTAAAGTTAAGCATAAATGCCCTTTATTTTATAATTATGTATGTAAATGTGAGGAATGCCCCCAATCTACTTACGACCCTCCAATTTCCACAAATTCTCCTCCTTAGACGGTAATTTTCCAACGCATTTTTCATGATCTACAAGCCCTGATTTAGAGACAGACTTGGATATTGTACCGATCTCAGAGACATGGATGGGATGCAAACATACCCGGCTATAATCTTTTTAAGAAGGACAGAGATAATCAAAAAGGTGGAGGAATAGCTCTCTATGTAAAGACCAATATCCAAGTGACTGAAATGCAGGGAGCCTGGGAAAATGAAGAAGCTATCGCTGGTGGTATCTACAGACTCTGACTCAATCACAACAATTAGATAAAGATCTTGTTGAAGATATCCATAAGCTAAGGAAAAAGAAGAGGTGATGTTACTGGGTGTTTTCAATCTGCTGGATGCGGATTAGAAAATTCCATCTGTGGAATCGGAAAGAAGTAGGGAGACAGTGAATGCCCTTCAAGGGGCTCTGCTCAGACAAATGGTGACGGAACCAATGAGGGAAAAAGCGATACTGGATCTGGTGCTCACAAATGGGGAAAGTTTCTAAGCTGAAAGGAGAGATAAAAATGGCTACAGACATTTATGTGAGGAAAATAAACAAAAACAAGAGAAAAAAAAGAAACTGATATGGTTCTCCAAACTAGTGGCAGAGAAAATAAAGGCAAAAGAGTTGGCGTTCCTGAAATATAAGAAGAGGAACACAAAAAGGAATACCAGATGAAAATAAAAGAAGCCAAGAGAAGCTCATACGTCTGGCAAAAACACAGGCTGAAGAGCAAATGGCTAGAAATATAAAAAAGGGAAACAAAAATTTTTCTGCTATATTAGTAAAAGAAGAAAGATGAAAAATGGAAATGTGAGACTGAAAGAAGCTATGTGGAGAGTGTTGAGGAAAAAGCAAACATACTACATAAATACTTCTGTTTTCACAGAAGAAAATCCTGGAGAAGGACTGCGACGGGCTGGCAAAATAACACATGAGAATGGTGTGGATATCACAAACAAAAAACAAAAGGAATTGACCCCAAAATATCCACAAAGAAGATACCACACCATTTATGAACTAATTGAAAAACTGAAGGTGGGCAAAGCCATGGGACCAGACGGCATCCATCCCAGGATATTGAGGGAACTCAGAGAGGTTCTGGCAGCTCCACTTAAAGATTTGTTCAATAAATCCCTGGAGACGGGAGTAGTTCCGTGGGATTGGAGATGAGCGGAAGTGGTTCCTCTTCACAAAAGTGGTTGCATAGATGAAGTGGCAAACTACAGGCCTGTAAGCCTCAATTCAGTTATTGGAAAAATAATGGAAGCATTGCTGAAGGAGAGGATTGTGAAATTCCTAGAATCTAATGGGCTTCAAGATCTGAGACAACATGGCTTTACTAAAGGTAAATCATAGAAACATAGAAAATGACGACAGAAAAGGGCCATAGCCCATCAAGTCTGCCCACTCTACTCGTGCCAAACAAATCTGATTGAATTCTTTGACTGGGTAACCAGAGAATTAGATCGAGGAGGTGCACTAGACATAGGCAGTGGAACACTTTATTGTTGGGGGGGGGGGGCCCAAAAGCTCCACTCACACGCCGCCCACAACACAGGAGTGTGTGGCGCAGTGGTTGAAGCTACAGCCTCAGCACCCTGGGGTTGTGGGTTCAAACCCCGCGCTGTTCCTTGTGATCCTGGGCAAGTCACTTAATCCTCCATAGCCCCAGGTATGTTAGATAGATTGTGAGCCCACCAGGACAGATAGGGAAAATGCTTGAGTACCTGATTGTAAAACCGCTTAGATAACCTTGATAGACGGTATATAAAATCCTAATAAAAAAAAACAACAACCATAATAGTACTAATTGTAATGCCATTTTTTCCATTCATTCTTCATATACAGACAATATAATCTTATTAAAAATACATAATAGTAACCACAAAATTAAACTACATAAAGCATATTGTATGCAGAGACAATTTTAATTAACATTTATATTCTGCTTTTTTCAGAGGTCAAAGCAGATGACTTTAAAATATGCAATGTCACCTCATTAACTGCTACAGAAAACTCCCTTTCAGTGCCAATTACATAAAGATACATCAAGAAGTAATACAAAGCCCTGCAAAGAGCATAATAGAAACAGTATCTTTTGTCCCTCCCCACCATCCCCATGCCCAAAAGTTCTCCTTCCATCAACCCTCTCCAACACAATGCTGCATCTCTTCCTCCCTTCCCTCCACCACCATGTTCAACATTGCTACCTCTTACATCCCTTTCCCGTTATCCCTCCCTTCCCTCTCAACATCCAATATTTTCCCTCCTTCCTCTCCAGCACTATCGTTCAACAATTCTCCCTCTTTTTTCCTTTCCCCATGTACATCAACTCTTTTCCTCTCACACACCTAAGTCCAACAATTCTCCATTTCTTTTCCCTCCCCCACTGGCAACATTTCTTCCTCTCCCTTCCCACTACCCCACCTGTGCAGCATCTCTCATTTCCTCCTTTCCTAACCCCCCCAGCCTGTGCATCTGTCCTTCCCAAACCCCTCTCAGCCCGTGTAGCATCTGTCCTTCTCTGCCTTCCCACCCCAACCCTTTCCCAGTACATGCAGCATCTGTCTTTCCTAAGCCCCTGCGCATCTGTCCCCCTGCCTTCCCAACCCCCTACCCCCAGCCCATGGCATGTATCATATGTTCTTCTTCCTTTCCACCCCCAGGGAGTGGAAGAATGGTCTAATGTCTGGCAACTAAAATTCAATACAAAGAAGTGCAGAGTGATGCATTTATTTATCTATACTGTTATCCCAGGGACAGTGGGGCGTACCAAGGAAGAGGCCGGGGGTGGTCCGCCCTGGGTGCAGACCATAAGGGAGTGCTTCCGGGGACGGCATCATGATCCGGGAACTTCACTGCTCTGCTGGCGTCGGGTCTTTCTCTCTGCCAGGTTCTGCCTTCACGGAAGCAGGAGGAAGGCCCAACACAAGAAAAGCAGTGAGTTAAAGCTCTCGACAATGAGAGAATGCTCTGAACCAGCTTCTTACAGTCCACCAGGGCCTTCCCTCTGCTGCATCACTGATGAAATGACAAAGAGAAGCCCTGGTTGAGCAGGCTGCAAAAAAATCTCACAATGGGATGTGGTGGGCAGGTCGGTCGGGTCCATAGGTGAATGGGAGCGAGGGATAGAAAGCTGATGCACATGAGGGAAGAGAGGAGTGATGCACATGGGGGAAGAGAGGAGATAGGAAGAATTGTTGGACATGGACTGGAGAAGAGGAATGGAGATGCAACAAAGAGGTAGAAAGGGGTGAGAGGGAGAAATCCTGCATATGGTGGAGGGGAAGGAGACATGCATGAAGAAGAGGGAAGGAGACATGTTGGACATAGGTTGGAGGGCAGGGAGAGATGATGCATGGGGAGAGAGAAAGAAATGTTGCACATGATAATGGAGGGAAGGAAGAGAGAGACTGCATGGAGGGGAATAGAGAGGTTTGATCCAGAGCACAAGGCAGGGAGAGAGAGAGAGAGAGATGGTAGTCAGTGAGAAAGAAACAGGAATATTGGATATGACAGTGAAAAGGAAGGTACAGAGATGGAAAATGGATGGTGAGCATGGAGAAAAAAGAAAACATCAAATAAGCAGGAGACCCAGGCGAGTAAGTTAACAGAAGCCAAAAGAAACCAGAGCCTGAGACCAACATGATTTGAATAATAAAATGACCAGACAACAAAGGGTAAAAAATAATTTTATTTTCTATTTTGTGATTACAATATGTCAGATTTGAAATGTGTATCCTGCCAGAGCTGATGTTAGACAGCAAGTGTGAGCTAGGACTAGAGAATGACATGAGGACAAATTGTTCCCCATCCCTGCGGGAACTCAATTTTCCTGTCCTGTCCCGAGGAGTTCTTTTCCTGCCCCTGCTGCATTCCTGCAAGCTCTGTCCTCATCTGCATAAGCCTCAAACACTTCAAAATCATAAGTGTTTGAGGTTGTGTGGTTAAGGCAGAGCTTATAGGAATGGGGCAGGGATAGGGACAGCAACAAAACTCGCGGGGACAGGATGGGGAACTGAGTTCCTTCGGGGATGAGGACAAATTTGTTCCCATGTCATTCTCTAGCTAGGATCTAAAAGAGAGAGGAAAAGTTTTTTTCATTTATTTTGTTTACACCACAGCACCAGCGTGGGGCTGAAGAGGTTGTAACCCTATGTAATGTTATATTGTAACACTGTGAATGTTAAACTTAACTCATTTTGAGCTCTCTGGGGAGGACGGGATATAAAAATAAATAAATAAAATGATTAAAAATATTTTTATATGGGGGTGTTTAAAAATGATTGGCCCCAGGTGTCACATACCTTAGGTCTACCACTGCCCAGGGAAACTCAGAATGGTTTACATGAATTTATTCAGGTACTCAAGCATTTTTCTCTGTCTGTCCCAGTGGGCTCATAATCCATCTAATGTATCTGGGGCAATGGGGGGGACTAGGTGACCTGCCCAGGATCACAAGGAACAGCATGAGTTTGAACCCACAACCTTAGGGTGCTGAGGCTACAACTTTAACCACTGTGCCATATTCTCAGACATAGTATGGTAAAAGACAGCATGGCAAACATTGACAAAGATGGTAAAACATAGTTAAAGCATGGTAAAAAAAAAAAATATATGGTATGGTGAGACATAGCATGACGATATAGTTTGGCAAAACAGCATGGCAAACAGTATTACAAAGCATGACTAATATAGTATGACACAACTTAGTAAAAATGGTAAGGCAAGCATGCATGACGAAATATAGCATGGAAGACATAGAATGGTGAGTACTGTGTGGCAAACATGGCATGAGAGATTGTAGTGTGGCAGATATAGTATGGCAAACAAAGTATGGTAAATATGGTATAGTATAGTAGGACAAGGATGGCGAACCATATGACATAATGTGGTAGAACATTGTATTGCAAAACATGGCATGGTCAGACATAGTACGAAGCACATCAGCATTTGAGACTCCAGACAGTGCAGCGTCAGGTCCCTTTGTCAGAAGGTCCAGGGAATTTGAATTGGTGCACTCTCATAGAGGGTCAGGGGAAAAGGTGAGTTTTTATTGCCTTCCTGAAGTTCAGTAGACCTTCTAATGATCTCATGCATATAGGTGGTTGGTTCTAGAGGCGCGCGGAAGGTAGTGCATTCTCAAGGTGGAGGGTGCGTCCTGAGGGTGTGCATGATCGCTTTTCTTCTTGCAAATGAAGTGATTAATTTGGGGTGTAGGGCAGAAGTTTGGAGGTCATATAGGCCAGTACCATGTCATGGAAGAGTTTGTAGGCCATTACTAGGCCTTTGAATATATATTGTTTGTCAATTGGCAGCCAGTGGAGGGTGTGCGTCGGGGTGATCAGGTCTCATATGTGGAGATTCTTTAGGAGTCAGATGGCGGCATTTTGTACTCATTGTAGTTAAGAGGTTTTTTGTAGTGAGCCCATTTAGGAGCGCATTGCAGTAGTCCATATGGAAGAAGATGAAGGCATAGAGTAATTGAGAAAAGTTCGGTTCTGATAAGTATCATCTGATTGCCGGAGGTAGTAGACTGAGGTAGATACTACTTGGGAGATATGGTCAGATAGTGAAAGGTCGCTATCAAGGATCACCCCTAGGCTGCATACTTTGTCTTTGGCCATCAGAGTGGCCAATTCCCAAGAGATCGACAGGTGGGCGAGTGCGGGGTCACCTCTACTTATCCAGAGGAGCTTGGTTTTCACCACATTTTGTTGCAGCTTGTATTGGGTCATCCAGCTTTTTATTTACGAGAGGCAGTTGTGTAGTTTGGAGATTTGAGTATCTCGGTTTGAGCCTAGTGGTAAGTACAGTTGTATGTCATCAACAAAGGAGTGGATTTTTATGTGGTGTTTTAGGGCGATGTCTATCACCAGTCTGATATAGAGGTTGAAAAGCAGAGAGGACAGGAAAGCGTCTTCTAGTACTCCATATTTTATCGGTTTGGGACATGATAGAGTGAATCTTAGTAGGTTGCTTTGGATCCTATGGCTCAGGAATGACTAGAACTACCGGAGCGCTTGATCACCAATTCCAATATTTGTGAGTCTGGTGAAGAGGCAGGGGTGATCAATGGTATCAAAGGTGACACTGAGGTCTAGAAGGACCAATAGCCCATCATTTCCTTTGCCAAGTATGCTACAGCAGTCATCGATAATGTCTTCTAGGACCGTTTCTGTGCTATGGAATTTTCTGAAGCCAGATTGGTATGAAGAAAGAGTGTTCTGTCTGTCGACGAAGGCCTGGAGTTGTGATAGTACATTCTTTTCAAGGATCTTGGAGATGAAGGGAAGGTTGGAGACCAGTCTGTAGTTGCTGGGATCGTTTTGATCCAGGATTGGGTTTTTTTAAGGATCAGCCTGATGATTACTGATTTCCAGCTTTATGGTACCATTCCTGATTGCAGGGAGGGATTTATTAGAGATAGGATTGATTTGATGAAGGCATCTTTTGTGACCATCAGGAGATTTGGTGGGCACAGGTCAAGGATGGATCCAGAGAGTTGTAGTATGGTGATTGTTTATGCTAGGTCAAATAGCAGAGATAATCAACTTTGCACAGACAACAGGTACCAGTTCAAAGTGATCGAGGGTTTTAGTTCTGGGTTCTCTCATAAGGGGGATCATTCTGGGCATTTGCTGAGTTTTGAGATGCTGAATCAAGATTTGCATGTACGCAATCAATTTTTTTTCTTGGAAGTAGATGGAGAGGATTTCACTGTCCAAGTTGGTTTGTAGGTGTTTTTTGTTTCTTTGTGAGACAGTGAGAAATTTTTTTGTCCAGGGGAGTAGAAATCCAAGAGGGATGCATGTGCTGGGAGGCAAGAGGCTGATATGCACAAATGGAGAGAGGGACTTGGGGTGATAATGTCTGAGGCGACAAAGCAGTGTAGGCGACAAAGCAGTGTGACAAGGTGGTGGCTATAGCCAGAAGGATGCTAGACTATAGAGAGAGAGGCATAATCAGCAAAAGAAAGGAGGTGTTGATGTCCCTGTACAGGTCATTGGTGAGGCCCCACTTGGCGTATTGTGTTCCGTTTTGGAGGCCACATCTGGCTAAGGATATAAGAATACTTGAGGCAGTCCAGAGGAAAGCGACAAAAATGGTAGGGGGTCTGCACCAAAAGAAGTACGAGAAGAGACTGGAAGACCTCAACATGTATACTCTGGAGAAGAGGAGAGACAGGGGTGATACGATACAGACATTTAAATATTTGAAAGGTATTAATATAGGACCAAACCTTTTCCAGAGAAATTAGTAAAACTAGAGGATATAATTTGAAGGTGACGGGTGGTAGAATTAGGAGTAAAGTTAGGAAATTCTTTTTCACAGAGAGGGTGGTGAATGCCTGGAATGCCCTACCAAGGGATCTCTAACTTAAATATGAATGGGCAAACTTTCACGGTCTGAATCCCACAAAGGAGATGGTTTGGATAGGCTGGAGTAAGCTTCAATGGCAATTCTAGTAGTTGGAAACTAAGTATAGTACCGGGTGGACTTCTAAGGTTTGTGGTCTAGAAGAAATAAAGAAAAAAAAGACAATTCAGTCATGAAATTGTAATGCATGTGATTACAGGGCAGACTGAATGGACTCTAGGAGATCTGCAGCTCAGTTGATCAGAGCAGGGAGAGCAGCTTTGACAGAAGGAAGGAGCTGTGCTTAGCAATTGCTCTTCTGAACAAGTGCCAGGCATAGTTCCTACCGCTCTTTATCGGTGATTCTCCACACAAATAACGTACATATAATTTGCATGCTATTATGCTGAAAATCACCAGTAAAATAAAAATCATTCCCACTGCAGCCCCTACATTGACTTGACGGATTTTACCAGTGACTTTTGAGAATCCGGCCCTTATTCGGTTTTAGAGAACACTTTGCATTCATCCTTTAGAGATATATTTTCCTGGAACTGAGAGAAGTTTTTTGTAAAGTGTCAGAGCCAGTTTTATTGGGGCAGACAGTCTTATTTGCCTAATAGGTTTTTGTCTGTGCTGCTCTTTTTTTCTGGTGATAGTTTTCTGAAATCCATTAAAGCACAGTTGTGCGGTGCTGTCTGCTGAGGTCAATGCTGGTTGAGTCTTTGAGGCTCATTTACTATATGGTTATGGCATATTATCTTCTCCCACACTATTTGTGATACTTAAAGCATTAGCATGAGGCCATTAATGCCCAAAATAGAAAATTGGCCTTTTCCAGCAGCAGCAAAAAAAGTGGCCTTAGTGAGAGGGAAAGACACACTAAGACCACTTCATCCTGAAGCTTTGTAAAAGGACTTCTAAGTACCGTAAGTTGTTTTTTTAATTGTTTTCTTGAATAGTTCTATTTTGTAGAAATTCCCTTGTGGCATACACTATGTTTGTCTCCCTGAAGAAGCCTCTTTTGTGATGAAATACAGATCTGTGTTGGAATATTGGAACATCCTTAATATTTATTTATTAAATTTTCTATACCGTTCACCCAGGAGAGCTCAGAACAGTTTACATGAATTTATTCAGGTATTCAAACATTTTTCCCTGTCCCAGTGGGCTCACAATCTATCTAGTGTAATCTATCTAGTGGGGCAATGGGGGGTTAAATGGCTTGCCCAGGGTCACAAGGAGTAGCGTGAGTTTGAACCCACAACCCCAGGGTACTGAGGCAGTAGCTTTAACCACTGCACCACATTCATAAAGATTAGAGGATATACCATTTATTTGTAGTTTCTTTTTAGGGGGGTTTTGTTGGAATATCTCTGGGTTACACCCACTCTGGAATTGCTTCAATCTTGTAAACTTTGGTCTCCTGCTTGCCAGACTATATGATACAGGCAACGCTGATACAGTCCTAGATTAGTTTCAGTCCTATTTGACCAGTAGAACTAATACTGTTCAGGAGCAAATCCCTTATCAGATCCCTACCAACTAACATGTGGAGTTCATCAGTGCTCCATCCTTGCTCCAACTCTGTTCAATATTTTTATGTCACCCTTACTAACTCATATCCAATCCCTAGGACTAACACTGTATGTACTGTATATGCTAATCACTTTCAGATACTAGTTAGCTTATACTGTGACAGCCCATAGAAGATACAGATCTTTAATAACTATCTCAGATTACAGACTGGCTCCAAATTTACAAACTGAAATTAAACCCAGAAAAAATCTTAATAGGCTGCAGGGGCTCATCTTTTCCTGCTGCTCCCATTACCATGATAGGAATATGAATCACATTTGACCTATCAGAAACCTGGGAGTCCTATTAGATCAGACCATGAGTTTACAAACACAGATGTTGCTTATTGTTAAATGTTGTCTCTTCATGTTCAAACTGATATTCTCTGTCACCAACAAGGCAGCTCATCTTATTTTTAACCACTTGTCTTTTTCAGAGTAGACTATTGTAACTCTCTATTCTTTGGTATCCAGGCTCAAGATGTTCGATGTCTTCAAATGATACAAAACATGGCTAGTGTGAATCTGATCACTGGAGCCAAGAAATTCAAACATATAAGACTTCACTTCTCCATGAAGAACACTGACTGTGTGTTGCTCACAGGATCTCTTTCAAAATCCTGTTCCTCCTCCACTTGCACCCTCCCCCACCCCCACTAGTGTAATAGCAAGCTCAGGGCCTTGTCTGGAGGGCCTTCGCGTATGCACAGATGTCAATGTGATGACATCACGTCAACATCTGCACCCTCCAGACACGGTCCCAAGATTAGTGTGCCTCGGCTTCAAAAGGTTTGCGAGAGACTGGTTTATTGTATTCTTTTGTTGGGTATGTATGCTTATTACTTTCATACATTATAGTCAGCTTGTTTAATATTTGATGCTGTTTGTACTAATGTCAATGTATTTATCATATATTAAACTTTATTCATAGTTCTGGGTAAATAACAAACATACTATACATGCACAAACAATTTAAAAAAACCCCAAAAAACAGCAGCATCTGAAAACTTGCCCAACAAACCATACTTTAGCACAGTTACATCATATTAATAATCTTTGTTACTAATCTCATCCAACAGGTTTTTTTTCTATACTAATTTGTCTAAGTGCATTACTATTTATCACGTCTTGGTGTGGCATTATTTATCACAGGCATTACTGTGACACAGTACTACTTGTAATGTAACACTGGGAGGATAATTTTCTTATAATTTGTTTTCCTTACTACCAGTTTAACTTGTTGTACAGCATCTTGGATGAATCTCTTTAAAAGAAAACACCTAATAAATCATAATAAATAAATGAATAGGCCTAGTATTGACAGGCACTCAAAACAAAATGTAGGGATGTCTCACTTGAAAACTTCAGCTTTGAAACACATCTGTTGTACCTTAATTTTTCTTCTTCTTTGTTTTTTTAGATTGGCAGTGCTTGTCAACAGTTTCATGACATATCTTCTTACATGAGTCAATTCAAAAAAGATTTATAAAGCTTAAACCTGTCCTAGGGGACCCTCAGTCAGTTGGGTTTTCAAGATATCCCTACTGAGAATGCGTGAGGCAGATTTGCATGCCTGTCATCTATATTATATGCAAATCTATCTTATGCATATTCATTAGGATATCTTGAAAATCTGACCGGCTGGGGTTTCCCAGGACAGATTTAAGAACCACTGCATAAAGACATATAAATGACAATGGGTTCAATTCACCTCCATTGTTTGGGGAGAAAATATCTCAAGTTATCCAAGTACTGCTACAGAGCATCTGTCATATGAAGAGGTGTTCTTTAGGTGCTCAAAAAATCTTTTATAGCTCAGAAAAAATATTAAGAAACAAACTCTCCTGCTAAAACACTTTCTTAAAAATAATCAATGAGTAATTCACACACACATTAAGTGGCCTTTTTTTTGTCTCTCAAGCCATAAAAAATCCAAATATATTTATGTCTGCTTGGGACAAGGACAGAGCAGGATTAATTCATCGAGGGCCCCTAGGCACCCAAGTACACTGGGCTCCCTGCCCCGCCCCCACCCCACCTTGCACCCAGGTGGAAACAGGAAGCTGCGTCAGAGGGAAGCTTTGGGCAAGCAGTACCGCTTGCACAATTACAGTTCCCGTTGCCTTTCTTACCCGCGTTGCTTGCTTGTCTTACTTTCTGTCGATTGGGGAGGGGGCCATGTTGCCGATCGATGCTGGAAGGGCCCATTGCCGTTTGGAAAAAAACAATGTTGATGCCCTCCTTCATTGGGCCCCCCTGACCATTTCGGGCCCTAGTCATGTGCCTACTTGGCCTATTGGTTAATCCTGCCCCGGACAAGGATACCTCTTGAAAGACCATTGTAGCTGCATAGTTCCCATTATTTTTTTCTTAGGACAGAAAAAAGTAACCCCCAGTTTAAACAACACCTGCAGCTGTGCTCTAATACAAGCCATGAAGAATATCTGGAAAAAGAAAATCTTTCTGCTCTCTATAAAGCACTGATTTTACCTTCTTACATCTAAAGCTGTTTTTAAAGAAATAGTACAGCTTACAACAGATGTATTCCTCCAGCTCCGTCTTCCTCTGATGAAATATTTTTGCCTGCTGGTCCAATTCTGGCCTTATATCAGGAGTGTCAAAGTCCCTCCTCTAGGTCCTCAAGCCAGTCGTGTTTTCAGGATTTCTCCAATGAATATGCATGAGATCTATTTGTATGCACTGCTTTCATTGTATGCTATAGATCTCATGCATATTCATTGGGGAAATCCTGAAAACCCGACTGGATTGCGGTCCTTGAGGAAGGACTTTGACATCCCTGCCTTATATCCTGTCCACTGATATCCCTGGGGGGGGGGGGGTTATGCCAAACCTATGGAAATCAGAGGAAAAGAATGAGGGGTTGATGTGATATAATTACATTACAATTTAATTATTACAATTAAGTGTATAAGATGTTATAATCACGGTCAGATGTTTCAATAGGTTTTCCCTTCAATTCACACCAATACAGAGATTAAACATTTACCGTAAATACGTATTTGTTTTTTATTTGTTGCAACTTAAAAAACCCCCAATAGCAATTGAGTGTGAAAGGAAACTGAATAAGTATGTCCAACAATTGTTGGTAAATATACTATCACACAGGAAAACTGAATGCCAATTGTAACCCGTTCTGTGCTCCTGGGAGAGCGGGATAGAAATCTAAATAAATAAATAAATAAAATAATTTCCTTAGGGGTGCCCTGAAAACCTGACCCTTTGGCAGTCTCCCAGGACTAGGAGCAAAGGCCACCTCATTCACTGGAAACTGTAAATATCGCAATGTTGCTGTCCTGGAAGTACCACAATATGCTATGTTTTAAATTTGATGGTGCCTATGCATCTTTACTACTCTGCACCAATAAATATTCACTTCTTGTTGTTTACTTTCACTGTTCACCTCTACCCAACCTCTCTTACATTCTCCTCTCAGCACTGCTTCCCCTCCCCTGTCACTGCAGGAGCTTGATAAAGTGTTTCCCCAACTGGAGTTGCTGATTACCTCATTCTTTAACCACAACTAGTCACAGGCAGAAGGTAGAGAATTAGCAAGAAGTATTCTCCAACTTCCTGCCTTAGTCACTGTGCTAGTGCCTACCCTGTTCTTAGTCTAAATTATTAGGGATTGAATGACACAGCTCCAGGCATTCTGAGTTTTGGGAAGGCTTATCCTCCCCAAGATTCTTATATGGGCCTATTTGTGTGATCCAGAGGTGAAAGGGAGCCATTATCCTCTAGTGCAACTCACTGAACTGTTAGAAGGATAAGATGATTCAAGAAGAAAGGGTACAGAGTTATAGAGGCAGTGGGGATGCAGCAGGGCATATTATTTATTTAACTCCATATTTATGTTTTCAGCAGACCTCTCTCTTGATGCAAATAACAAAACTTTAGTCATGCTGGCAGTGGGTTCAGATGCTTAAATTAAGTACTAAAGCATTTTCAAGTAATTTTGGCTGTTTTTATGAAACTTAAGAAAGATCAAAATTTTATTGGAACGTGGGGAAAAATGAACCGATGATGAAAGAGAGTGGTAATGAGCATTTGAAAATGATACACTCACTTTAAATTTGCCACTTCAGACGGTCCCCAAAAAGTTCATGAAAATTGCTTATGGCGATTTAACATGTTTTAATAATAATTTTTTAATATGTAAACATTAGTAATGTAGTGAACCACTAGGTTTTGTGGGAAGCAGGGCTAGACTAGGCATAGCATCAAGCAGTACTAGTAGCCTAAGAAGCACCCTCTTAACAAACATTTGCTTCCCTGCATTTATCTCAGTCCCTCAAGGGCACTATAACACTATCTTTATTGACAGAGTTAAGCTACAGTGTTAAGCACCAGAGACCATCATCAATTCGCTGCAAGTGAGACCCTTGCATGAACTAATATGACTTGGTGGGGCATTTTCAATAGGACATCTAAGTCCAACTTTGGACGTTTCCCACAAAATGTCCAAAATTGGACTTCCAGAAGGGTCCATTTCTGAAAAATGCTGGATGTCCAATTTTTTATTTTATTTTATTTTTTTAATCAGCTAGTTGGCCATCTTGCCCCCCAGGATGTCCAACTAGATGTCCAACCTCAGAACATCTAACTTTATTCCCCATTTTCGACCACAATACCGTCCAAGTTGAAAATGTCCAAATGAAGCCCATTTGGATGTGGGAGGGGCCAGCTTTCTAATGGACGGACCACACATACATGCCAACAGAACATTGCTGTGAACTTCACATGAACAGTTCCAAGAAGTACATCACGTCATAATCCCCTTATAATTTATGGTGAGCCCTCCAAAACTCCCCTAAAACCTACTATACCCACCTGTCCACCACCCCAATAGCCCTTATGGTTGCAGGTGGCACCTATACAGCATAAATGTAGTGGTTAGAGTGGCTTATGGGCATAGCTCCTCCTCTCTATGGTTCACTAGCTCACTCACCTGACTACTTAAGACATTTGTGTGATGCTGTACTAGGCTTTCCCATACCAAGTGTTGCTGTTCTAGAGCCAGGTATGTAATGTTTCATTCAAATTTTCGAGGGGTGGGAGGGGATCAGTGACCACTGGGGAAGTGGGGGGCGTTCATTACTTAATCCCACAAGTAGTCATCTGGTCAGTTTGGGTACCCTTTTGGCACTTAGATGCTTCCCAAACAGGTCTGGTTGAAAATGTCTACGTTCCATCTAGGAAGTCCTGGGAAAGGTTTGATTAAAGCTATAGGATGTCCAAGTCTTAGCCCACCCATTCCCTGTCTATGGCATGTCTACCAACACATCCATTTAACAGGAAGATCACCCCCCACTCCTCCTCGTAACTTTTAAAATGAAGGTCTGGCCGAAAGGAGGCATTCACCCTCTGGCCAGCAGGCCTGACACTGCAAAATGGTGGGTCTTCCTCTTCCCAGTGCATTCTGGGATGCACTGAGGAGGAGCCTAAGGCCCTGATTGGGGGGGGGGCCTTAGGCATCTGGGCCAACCGGAGTCTTAGGCCTCCTTCCCAGTGCATCCCAGATACCTAATTGGCCAATTGGCCAGACTCCAATTGGCCAGATACCTAAAGCCACTCCCATGGGAGTGGGGCAGTTTGGGAGGTCATGTGTTTGGGGAGTGCCATCAGGAAGGAGAGGACATCCCTCCTGCTGGGGATTTTTTCGGGGGTGGTAACAAGAGGGAGTAGGCATCCCTCCTGCCACAGACAGTATTGGGGGGGGGTTCAGGGTGGAGGCAGAAGGGATGCCTACTCCCTCTTATCACCCCCAAAAAAAATCCATGCAAAAACACACCCACACCCAGCCTTGTGCGAGCTTAAGCGTCCCTAGGCACCCCCCTTCATCTGCAACAGATGCCTACAGTGTAGTGGTCTGCCTACAATTGAGACGCCATTTATAAAATTTGTCTCTAAATGTCCTAATAAGAGCACAAGATTTAATTTTTTAATAAAAGGCATAATTTATTCAAAAAGTGCTAATATTTTTAGTTTAGTATAAGTGTAGAACACAATATCTGACAAATATCCCTCATGAATCTGCTAGCACACTGTTGCTTTTTTGTCAAAATGTAGGATAATAATTTGTTTACTTTCTAAGGTGGTATATATTTGTCCCCGTCCCCATGGATAACTGCGGGAAACCATCCTGTGTCATTCTTTAGTGTGCCCTTCATATTCTGATTCTTCCCTCTTTTCTTAAAGAATGACATGGGGATGATTTCCCACGGTTATCCATGGGGACAGGGACGGTGACAAATTCTGTCATTCTCTAAGTTGTAAGGAAATGTGAAAATCCTACAAAGGGCTGAATCAAGTACCTTAGGAGCTAAAGTTTAGAGTGCTTATGGACAGTAACGTGTGCTACGTACCAAATGGCCCATAGGTATAAAATAAGATTATGAAGAATTTAGCACTTGCTAATGTCTATTAGCATGTGCTAAGCTTTAGTAAAGCAGCTTCGTAGTGTTAAGAAGAACCTTGCTGGGGTGATCATTCCCTCGCTATAAAGACTGAACACTTATGCATTTTTTGATACCCTTACTAGAAGATACAGCTGCAATTTACAACATAGGCTGAAGCACAGGACTTGTGTTCTCAAGGACACAATGTGCCAGAAAAATGCTGCAATGCTAAAGCATTTCAGGTAACTTTTTAATGGTGCTGTTTTTGTTCTACAGTTATTTTTTTTTAATTTGTTAATTTTTAATGACAAAGCACATGTACATTAAACCATGTTTATTAACAATATTAATGAATAGTATTGAACCATGAATATATTTTTCAACATCCAATATACAGTATGTCAAATTTTCCCCTCTCTACCTTCAGCCCCCTCCCCTTACATGTCTTAATCCCTATAGCATTAGTTATCTCATGCTGAGAAGGCATTTGATAGGCTGCACCAGGAGATTTTATTTGCAGTTACGTCAAAGATGGGGTTAGGAGCAAATTTTATAGCATGAATAATGAAAATGTATGAGGGAACAGAGGCCTATGTTAACCCTTTAATTGGCAGATGGGGAAACGGCTGCTTTATAACTTGATGTTGAACGAGAGCAACAGTGCCAAGTAACAGGCATTTGGAGATGCAGATCTCCCATAAAAGTCATAGAAGATGCATGTTGCTTCTGAGCAACAAAGCCATATAAAGGGTTAAAGTAAATGGAGGATATGTTGAGAATTTTAGCATGGGGAGGAGCATTTGACAGGGATGCCTGCGCTCTTGGCCTAACAGAGAGACTTAGGGTTCATAAGGAGTTAGGGCTGGGAAGAACAAATATAGAACAGTACTATATGCAGACAACATTCTGCTGTTTTTCATTTGATACTAACTTTGCCAAAGGTGATAAAGGAGCTCGAGAGCTGTTCTACACTTATTTTTTGATAAAATGCTGCCAGCATAAAATACAGGCACAGAAATGATACAGTAAATCCAGAGGTCTAATAAGAGCTCAGTAACAGTTGCCAACTTGTAGTTAAAGCAGCAGGCTAAGAACCAGGCAAACAAAAACAAGGCAAAACATACAAAGTTACTAAGAAGAAACCTAAGAAAAAAAAAGAAAACAACAAACATCCAAAAGAGAACAGAATGGCAAAACTGGTTTAGGGGCTCATTTTCTGAAAAGAAAAACATCCAAAAAGTGTCATAAAGGGACAGATGAACATTTTTCATACCAAACCCCTCCAATTTGCTATTTTCGAAACCCATTATCTAGATGGATTTCTATGGTGGTTGTCTGCAATGTGTCTATATCTGAAGAGGGTATGTTGGAGGTGTGATTTGGACGGGACTAGGGCAGACTTCTGATTTAGATGTTTGCAATAAATGAACAATTTAGAAAACATCCATGGCACAAATTGGCTAGACCTATTGTAACAATGAATAAGTGCCAAAAGGTGCCCAAACTGACCAGATGACCACTGGAGGAATGTAAACATGACCTTCTCACCCACTCCCCCAGTAGTCCCTGAACACCTCCTACCCCTACAGTGAGGGGTTTTCTGACCCACGATAATACCCTTGCTCCCTGAGGTGCCCTTGAGCCAAGCTATGAGCTTTGGGCACGGGGACATTTGAGGTCATTCCCCTCCATTTTTCATATCCATTATTTTGATTTTGTGTTCATTATTGGTTTGATTTTTTGAACACAATTTGCCTTTATCACATTTTGTGATTTCTGAGCAACAATGCCATTTAAAGGGTTAAAGTAAATGGAGGATATTTTGAGAATTTTAGCATGGGGAGGAGCATGTGACAGGGATGCCTGTGCTCTTGGCCTTACAGTGGAACTCCTAACAGAGAGACTCAGGGTTCATAAGGAGTTAGGCTGGGGAGAACAAATATAGAACAGTACTATTTCTTTTGAACATGGTATTTTTGTCACAAATGGTTCAAAAAGACAGATGCACTGAGGACAAGCACATCTAAGAAATGACCATTTTTTAATCAAAAAGAGACATTTTTCTGTTTCAAAAATGGTCAAGTTTGCTACTGGATTTTTGTGCATGTTCCACAAAACATCCAAACTCAGATTTGGGTATCATATCAAAAATGCCCCTCTTAATTGTTGTAAGTAACCAAATATATAAAAACAGTGACCCAGTGCGGCCACATTTAGACATAAAACAATTTCAGCTCATGTTCCAATCCTTAGTCCTAGGACTTCTAGACTACTGCAACATCCTCTATCTCCCCTACCTCACAGTCATGATAAAACAACTACAAACAGTACAAAACACAGCCCTGAGACTGATCTATTCACTGAAGAAATACGACCACATCACCGCCACATACCTCAACTCACACTGGCTCCCAATACAAGCAAGAATACTATTCAAATTTTACTGTCTACTATTTAAAGCCTTGAATGGAGACAGCCCAGCCTACTTGAACAACCGCCTTATCTGAACTACCACAACCAGGCAAAGGAAAACCCAGACACCATTCACTCACCCCCCAATCAGAGGTGTCAAATGCAAAAAAATGTACGATGGCCTACTGGCCAAGCAGGCAGTGAAACTAGACCACCAACTATCCAATCTACTGATCACAACACCAGACTACAAAACATTCAGAAAAGAAATAAAATCCTGCTATTCAAGAAATCCATCAAGACAAACTAACACCACAGGAAGCATTTCAATCTCCCGAAGTAACCTGCTCAACTCTGTAACTCTTCTGGAAATGTCCAGATAACAGCATGAAGGAGGGCTGGATAAACAGCATTGAGGGAGGAAAAGCTGTAGAAGCATTATGGAAAGAAGAGAGTGCTGGAGAAAAAAGATTGGAATAGGGTAGTGAGAAGGGAAGGGAGAAGCAGAAACAGCAGGAGAGGAGATTGGAGGGAGAGAGAGGGACACCCATGGAGGGGGGAGGGTTGGAAGGAGAGAACAAGAGAGAGAAAAAAAGAAAGAAAGAAGCACCTACAGGAGGGGGGATTATAAGAAGAGAGTAACCAGCCCATACAAATGCATGGGAGTCCATAAGATAGAAACCCAAAGCCTGCTGGTTCCTGAACCCTGTCACACCTGTGCTCTCTGTGGACACCCTGAGCCTTTGGGTAGTGACATGATGTTTGCTACTGGCGTGGTCCCTTTAGAATTAGGGTGTCCTTTCAAGTTGGCCGCCTCTACGCAAATGCCTAACTAAGCTTACTCCCAAGGGTTTTGAAGATAACACATTTGTCAGAATGGCCTTGGTGCAAAAACATAAGCTTTTATTTGGCCACCGGCCTTAGAATCACTGTGCCACTCCAGGTTTCCCTGGTAGCATGAACATAATACAAAACCAAAAAGAAAAAGTTCATTTCACTCACTATCACTCAGGAATCAGCTCTGAGCTTGCTTGGCGAATCATATACAATCATTTAGGTCTTCATAAGGCTTAGAGGTGAAACAGTTGGCAAAAATAACTTTTCACTGTAGAGCTACAGAGGAGACATTCATATTCAGTGCTTTTCCTATAGTGCACTCACTCTCTCCAGCTGGGCTGAACTTTCCACATAGACACAGAGGATTAATTCCCCCCTAAGAGGCATGCAGGCTAGTTTAATTACCTAGTTGCTATGGCAATCAATTCACAGCTGGGCTCTTGCACGGAGGCCTGAAACCAGGAACCTCTGGGTTTAACCTGGCTAGAACTACAGCCTAGCGTTTGGTTCGGCTGGGCACATTTCCTGAAGAGGAGATTACTGTGTCTTTCACAAAGTCCAGCAAACTAGCATGTGAAAACTGCAGTACAGGATTACGTTCCTTGATAACTCCCACCGTCATTAGCTCAATGAGAAAACAGAAAAACACAGCCAGAAAGAAACCCCTTTTCACAGACCTTTTCCCAGTGTGTTCAGCTCTCCATTTCCTCTGGCCAGCTTTCCTGCACAGCACTACTCTCTTCCACCACCATTGGAATTCTGTGGCCAAATTACCAGTCTGCTCCTCAGTCATCTCCCAGTCCGTGCTGATGAACTGCCCTACAGGGTCTGAGGCAAGCTCAGCCCCGTCCTACACTTCCTGCCTCTGCTCTCGTCCTGCTCTTTCTGCCAAGCCTCGTTCTGCTCCACCTCCCCCTTGCTCTCTGACGAGCCTGGCTTTAAGCTGAGGGAAAGAACCACTCCCCCTTGGCTTTGGATGGAGGAAGGGAATTCCTTCCTCAGCCTGTGCCGTTTCTCTGAGGGGAAACTGCTTGTGAGCTTTCTGCCTTACAGGCACTGACAATAGCAAGGCAGATTCTTTCTGCCTGGCTTTGGGACTGCTTCAGGTAAGTCTAAGCTTTCCTGTTCTATTTCCATTTCCTCATCCTTACTCACAGGGTAGTCAGCTAACTTATTGTCTTGGGCACTGACCTGGTCAGCCCTTCTGCACCAGGATTTGTATACTTTCCTACATTTCCCTGTGGCAAACCTTGGGAAAGAAGTCAGTTTGTCACAACCTTCAGAGATTCTCAGAGGGGGTTGAAGCTGGCAAGCTTTGAGCATGTGCAAATGCTCAAGGTCCTGCACTGGATCAACACTTATCATTGGCAGTGGCAGCTTTTTTCTCCAACAGCTGATGGGTAAGTGCAATATTAGCTGGGAGGGGACTGCATATGGAGGGCAACAGCATAGGTCATCTAAGGGGTGGCAGGATAGCGGCACCAGTATTATTTGGGGAGGACATGTAACTACAGCACTGATGGGGGCACACATGTAGGGCAACAGGGGTGGTAGGATAGCAGTACTGGTGTTCTTCTATAGGATAGGAGTGTGACTACAGCGCTGGTGTTCTTTATGAGCAGACAAGTGAGACCATTGCAGCATTCAGTCAGGCAAACAGCAAGGCAGGAAATGCACTTTAGATTAAAACAGCAGGAGCAGTTATCAAGCTATTAACACTGAACAACCACTTCCCCTGAAGAAGCCGTCCAGGAGTGAGACGGACAATATTAGGGGACATGCATAACTTTTTCTATGGTGTTACATTGTATGTAGAGTCTGGCTTCTTGGTGGTTCAGTTTAACTTTTGTCTACATATTTCTATTTTTAGTTTGTGATTACTTATTCAATACTGGGTGAGGGTGTTTCTGTGTTCTATGTGTATGAAAGACATGGTTTTCTGTTAGCATTGATTGTGCAGGATTGATCTGTACTAATCTGGCTTTTGTTTTACATTGGGTATGTTGATGATCTATGCTCACTGCAATGTGTAAGATGCAGCCTTTTCCTAGGTACATTCTTGTTGTGCGACTTGTGAATTATTACTAAAAATCATGTTTTTCATATAGAGGAGGGGGCTATTAAAAAATGATTGGCCATGGGTGTCACGTATGTTAGGTATGCCACTGGGGGGAGTCCAGAGACCGAACGTATCATAGAATCTGTAGCCCAGGGCTTCAGGAGAACTGAAAGAGGGAGATTGTACTCCAACTGCCAACCTACTAAGTTTGAGCATTTTCTCATGCTTTACATTCATCTTTTAAAAGAGGTTTGTCGATCTTGTAACAAGCATAGTTTGGTACTAGGAGGAAAAAATTTCTAGGAAAACTTTCTCATTTTGACAAAATAAGCAAAGGTTATGGCAGTAGGGTAGTTTTCCTATTTGGAAAGCTAGGATGATTGTCAGTTACTATTTAAGTGTTTGTTTTAGGAAAAACAATGAAAATAGAAGACATGCAAATATAGTACTGCTTAAATTAAGACATTTATTTTTCTGTGGCTGTGCTAGATTTACACAGCCCTGTCAGATTAGAAAAATTGGCCCTTTGATCTGTTTATGTTAATTCCGCCTGGCTGGAAACCCTTGGCATATCAGCTGCTAAATTCAGAGCCATGGCATTTCATTTTAATTTGATATAGGGTAGTGTACTAAAAGCCACATTAGACTTGAAGAAAAACTTCTTTGTAGGTTGACATTGGGCTATTAAGGAACAAGAATGGAGGGCAGGGACATACTAGAAATTGTGGAATTATGTGGAAGAGATTGAGAGGGTAGCAAGGAGGTGAATGATAGGAGGATGTGATAAGACAGAATACATTAAGAGGATTCAAAGAGGGATTGGACAAGTTCCTGAAGAATACGGGGATTGAGGGATATAGATAGAGGTAGAGATAGGATTATGGAAGGATATAGAAAAAGGAACAATGGGGATTGAAAGGCTTTTAGACAAAGGATCACTTACAGGTCATGGACCTGGTGGGCCGCCGCGTGAGCGGACTGCTGGGTGCGATGGACCCCTGGCCTGGACCCAGCGGAGGCAACTTCTTATGTTCTTATAGTAAGCACAGAGGTGTACATGAAAGATAGAAGGGAATAGGAGGCTGGGGTAGGCATGAGATGGGATATGGGAGAGCTAGAGCATGAAAAGCGGCCACTAAGGGGAAAAAAGGACATAGGTTCCAAACAAAAATCTGGTAAGTCCAAAACAAAACAAAATGGAACAATGGTCTCTTGAAGGTGTTTGTTCCATTCTCTGGTTTCTGCTTTCCTCTGTCTTTTCTTAACTATCTTGCCAGTCTCCTTGTCCATTTGACACTTCTTTTCTCTCCATTTCCCAAAGATGCCAAGGGTGAGCCATCCCATAAAGTGAGATTTACCATGCCAAGCCGTGAGACTGAAGGCCAGAGTGATCTTTTCAGACGGTACATCCAGAGTATAAATGCAGAATGATTTAAGTGTAGTACTGCTTTGCAAATGAATCAAGGCAGCATTAAATGGTATAGGTTTTTCCAGTGCAAAAGGAACATGAGTCTTGACCAATGGATTATTCACCTTTACTTGTGAGTTTTGCAGAACAAATCATCCACAGCTTTCAGCTCTGCTTCCTTGTGTCAATAGGCAATGCCCCATCTCCTCAGGTTTTCCTTGTGCAAGAGAGTTAAGAAAGTATCTTTCATTCTGCTTTGCAATGGATTTATTATTTTCGAGTTTTAATCTGAAGTTTGAGGCTTCACGGTGCTCCAGAGGTTCCCAGATTTTCTGGGACAGCTCTGCCTGGGAGAAGAGGATTGTACAAGCATTTCACAGGGCACCTACCTAGTCAGCCTTCTCTAAGATTGAGGAGAACTTGAGGCACATTCCCCTGAAAGCTTGAATCGCCCCTTATTTATCAGGCGCTTGCGCACAGGTTGAGTGGCCCCACAATGGTCCAGAGGGCTATAGTGGATGCTGGCTGTGTTCCTCCTGCTTAAGATGCATGAGGAGCTAGTGGGGTTGATGGTTTCAGGCTCTGAGCCTGTATAAAAGGCATTCTGAAGAGACAAGTGGCAGAAATCTTCTCTGTTGTCCAGCTGCAGTGTGTGCAGCTGTAGGCACAGCACCAGGCAGTTCTGTGAGTACAATCTATTACTGTCTATGGGAGACTTTGGGATGGTTCAAGAACTGAACTTTTAAGAGCCCCCCACAGTAAAAAAACAAAAACCCTTTTCTGAAGTTTTTAAGCTTTTGTTTAGTTCTCCTGGGCTGTTTCTGACACCAAAATGCTGTTGTGGTGGCCATCTTGAATTTCCTGATTTTTATTTTAAAAGCATCTATCTGCCTCAAAACACCTCAATTTTACTAATAATTAATTTTTATGGACTCCTCAGGCCTTTCTACCCCTGTTTCGTGCCAGTTTTGTGCTGGATGGCTGGCTTAAGAGTGTCCATGTGTCACATGCCGCAGGGCACGTGACGGGGCAGAAACATGGGCTTAGCCCCCTCTGGTCTCTTCAGGGTCTTGGAGTCACAGGATGCTCGAATGTTGGGTAAAAAACTTTCTTAGAGACAGGAAGTGTCCCTACAGAGGTCCTTTGGAGATCTGGTTCAGGGATTTGACTCTGTTTTTGTGAGTTTGATGTTTACTTTCAAGCTTATATGAAATGTAAAGGGTTGTCTGCACGGCCTGGTTGTACGCTGGTGGCTGATCAGAGGGGTTTTCCCTTACAGAGCACTGGTCCATTACAGAAAGGGGTCAGGATTGTTTCCTTTGCGCCTGCAAAGTGAGTCCTCAGGTTTAGAGGATTCTGGATCGCAAGTGGGCGCTACCAACCAATATTCTGTGGCAGCCCTGGATCAGGAAGAGGACCTGATGGTGAGCCTACTGTTTCAACCGGCAAATTTAAAGGAAGTCATTACAGTATCTCTGAGAGAGTTATATTTGGAACTGCCACAGACTTCCACGGCTCAAATATCCCTTATGAGCAGCTCTAAGACCCAGTCTACTTCTTTCCTTTGCATCCAGAGATCACCATGATGCTGATGGAGCATTGAAAGGTGCCAGAGCCATGAGATAGTTGTACTCAATGGATCCTGAGTTCCAGCAATCATTCATACCACCTAAGGTGGATTCGCTGGTAGCGCAAGTTATGAAATGCACATCACTTCCTAGTGAAGGTGCAGTAATTCTAAAGAATGCACAGGATCGCAGAATGGACTCTGTCCCCCAAAATCAGTGGCAGCAGCTTCCTTTGTGGTGCATACCTACCCTAAGATGCTATGTCAGGCTCCAGCTTCAGAGGAGTATGCATGCCGCCAGTTAGTACTTTCAGGGGTCAATTATGTAGCAGACGCTCTATGTGATGGTTTTAGGGTCATGAGCAAAGTGTCTGTTTATTCTTTTTAGGGTCATGAGCAAAGTGTCTGTTTATTCTATCTCTGCCCACAAAATGCTCTAGATTAGGCAGTGGGCGGAAGATATTGGATCTAAATCTACTTTGAGCAGGCTTCCTCTCAAGAGCAAATGCTCTTTGGCAAAGGGTTATATGACCTTATGATCAGTGTGGCAGATTGCCATCCAAGGTAATTTTCCAGACAGAAGACCATGTGCTCCAGGGAGGTCAAGTCGTGGTCTTGCTAGGCATCAGCAGGCCCCTTTGCTCAAAAGTCATTTAATGAATGTAGATAGAGGTTCTGAAGCTCCAGAAGAGCTGACACCAGGTTCCCGCTCTGCAGCCACTTCTCACAAGTCCCAATGTCGCCAGGTTGAAGCCCAAGCTACCCTGAATAGGAGGGATGCTCTGGGAGTTCAGGAAGGACTGGACAAACAGTTGTTTGCACCAATGGGAGCTTGACATCATTCGAGAGGGCTACAAACTCAAATTATTTTGTCCTCCTCAGGACTTGATCGGGCCGAGTCGGGAGGCAGAGGGCACGAGCAGGAGAAGCGGCAGAGGTTAGCAGAGCGGGCACTTACTTGGGGCCGAGTCGGGAGGCAGCAGGCACCAGTAAGGGGCTACAGGAGAGAGCGGTGGACACGTGGTGAGGGGCGGTGGCGAGAGGAAGCTCCGCCCACCCCCAGAGAGGCACCAGTAGCGTCAGGCGCCCGGACTCCCCCTTAAAAGGAGGAGAACCGCGGCGCTAAGGCACTTGATCGGGCCGAGTCGGGAGGCAGAGGGCACGAGCAGGAGATGCGCCAGAGGTTAGCAGAGCGGGCACTTACTTGGGGCCGAGTCGGGAGGCAGCAGGCACCAGTAAGGGGCTACAGGAGAGAGCGGTGGACAGGTGGTGAGGGGCGGCGGTGAGAGGAAGCTCCGCCCACCCCCAGCGAGGCACCAGTAGCGTCGGGCGCCCGGACTCCCCCTTAAAAGGAGGAGAACCGCGGCACTAAGGCACTTGATCGGGCCGAGTCGGGAGGCAGAGGGCACGAGCAGGAGAAGCCGCAGAGGTTAGCAGAGCGGGCACTTACTTGGGGCCGAGTCGGGAGGCAGCAGGCACCAGTAAGGGGCTACAGGAGAGAGCGGTGGACACGTGGTGAGGGGCGGCGGTGAGAGGAAGCTCCGCCCACCCCCAGCGAGGCACCAGTAGCGTCGGGCGCCTGGACTCCCCCTTAAAAGGAGAACCGCGGCGCAAAGGCACTTGATCGGGTCGAGTCGGGAGGCAGAGGGCACGAGCAGGAGAAGCGACAGAGGTTAGCAGAGCGGGCACTTACTTGGGGCCGAGTCGGGAGGCAGCAGGCACCAGTAAGGGGCTACAGGAGAGAGCGGTGGACACGTGGTGAGGGGTGGCGGCGAGAGGAAGCTCCGCCCACCCCCAGCGAGGCACCAGTAGCGTCGGGCGCCCGGACTCTCCCTTAAAAGGAGGAGAACCGCGGCGCTAAGGCACTTGATCGGGCCGAGTTGGGAGGCAGAGGGCACGAGCAGGAGAAGCGGCAGAGGTTAGCAGAGTGGGCACTTACTTGGGGCCGAGTTGGGAGGCAGCAGGCACCAGTAAGGGGCTACAGGAGAGAGCGGTGGACACGTGGTGAGGGGCGGCGGTGAGAGGAAGCTCCGCCCACCCCCAGCGAGGCACCAGTAGCGTCGGGCACCCGGACTCCCCCTTAAAAGGGGGGGAGCCAACGGCGCACGGCCGTTCGGCGCGCGGTGAAGGCGAGCGGCAAAGGCGCTCGACTTAGCGAGAGCGCCTTTGCGAAGGGCCTTGAGAAGGGCCAGGGCACTACACCAAGGTCAGCACACAACCTGAGGCAGAGAGGGAGTGTGGGTGAGAGGTCACAGCAGCAGCAGGCGGAGAGTGAGAGTTGGTGAAAGGTCACAGCAGCAGCAGGCAGAGGGAGTGAGGACACAGCAGCAGCAGGCGGGGAGTGAGAGTGGGAGAAGGGACACAGCAGCACCAGGCAGAGGGAGAGGGGACACAGCATCAGCAGGCGGAGAGCGAGAGTGGGAGAGAGGACACAGCAGCACCAGGCAGAGGGAGAGAGGACACAGCAGCAGCAGGCGGAGAGCGAGAGTGGGGGAGGGGACACAGCAGCACCAGGCAGAGGGAGAGAGGACACAGCAGCAGCAGGCGGAGAGCGAGAGTGGGAGATAGGACACAGCAGCAACAGGCAGAGGGAGAGCAAGGGAGTGAGGACACCAACAGATTAGAGGAGACCAGACTGGTGAGAGCCAGAGGAGAGAACAGAGAGGAGAGAGCAGAGCAGGCAGACGAGAGAGCGGAGAGCAGATAGACGGACCAAAGGAGCGGAGCGGAGAGCTGAGGGAGACCGCAGAGCGGAGCGGATAAGATAGAAATGGAGGCAGCCGGAATACACCAGAGCTTTCCAGTATACTGCATGGGGTGCCATATGTACGACTACCTCCCCTCGACATATGACGGTGCCAGGAGCTGGAAGGCCTGAAGTATGAGGTTGCGAGATTGCAGGCCAGGGTTCAGGACCTGGAGGGGCAGCACGCTTTAGAGGAGCCATGCCAGGCGTCTGAGGATCCAGACAGAAACAGCTTCATTGAAGATCAGGTGAAGGACCTTGAGAGATTCATCGAGGAGAGCTACAGGAGGGTCGAGGAGCAGAACCAGCAGCAGCTCAGACAGGTGTCACCAGACGAGAGCCAGGACCCACCAGAGGATGGACCTAGTAGAGAGGCCAGTGGAGAGGCCAGGAGGGCAGAGGAGGCCAAGGACCCCGAGGGAGGAGCGCCGAGATTCACCATGGACACGGACCTGAGGCAGAGGAGGCTCTTGAGGAAGGGAAAGACTGCAATTGTTGTGGGAGACTCGATCCTGAGGGAAGTGGACAGTCACATTGCCGGAGGCCGAGAGGACCGGCTGGTGACATGTCTTCCAGGGGCCAGGACAAAGGACATTGCCGACAGAATCGAGAGGATCCTGGACGGAGCTGAAACGGAGGAGACAGCAGTAATTGTCCACTTCGGAACAAATGATGTAAGCCGGAGGAACTTCAGCATGCCCGCGCTAACAGACCAGTTCAGGGTCCTGGGAAGGAAGCTGAAACGGAGGACACAGAGGATAGCATTCTCGGAGATCCTGCCAGTCCTGAGGGCAGATGCAAGGAGGCAGGCCGAACTCCAGGAGGTGAATGCGTGGCTGAGGAGGTGGTGCAAGGAGGAGGGCTTTCACTTTGTGAGGAACTGGTCGTCCTTCTGGGGAAAGAGCAAGCTCTACAGGCGGGATGGCCTGCACCTGAGCACGGCGGGAACAAGAATACTAGCAGCCAATGTTAAGAAGGAGATCGAGAGGGCTTTAAACTACGGAGAGGGGGAAAGCCGACAGCTGACCTGATGACGCTTCGGACAACAGTATCCAGAAAAGATGCTGAACGGGCTGACTGCAGGGAGGAGGACGGGGGACCGATGGAACTCGTGATCAGACAGCGAGGGAAACACCAGGTAACAACTTGCTGGGAGAAGCCTAAGGGGAAGGGGAAAACAGGGGATTCAGGGGGGCGAGATGACACCAGGGTGCAAACAGAAGGCAATAAGGTGGAGCCACAGGGCAAAGGGGAGCCACAAGGCAAGGGGGAACAAACCAAGGCTCAGGGGATGATAACACGGGAGGGGGCTGGTACTCCCCGGGGAAAAGCGGGGAGGTGGGGTGGAGGGGACATGGGGAGGAAGGGAGTTGCGAGGGTAAAGGCGGAGGGCACAGCAGAGGCACTGAGAGCGGGAAAACGGCCCGAGACCCAAGGGAAGGCGGCCCAGGTAAAGGCAGAGGTGGTAGCACCGGGAGCGGGAAAACGGCCCAAGACTCAAGGGAAGGCGGCCCAGGTAAAGGCAGAGGTGGAGGACAAGCACCGGGACCTACAGTGCTTATACGCAAATGCAAGAAGCCTCATGGCTAAGATGGGGGAACTGGAAGTCATGGCCAAGGGGGAGGACCTGGATATAATAGGAATTACAGAAACCTGGTGGACAGAGGAAAATCAATGGGACGTGGCGCTGCCAGGATACAAGCTCTACAGGAGGGACAGGACCCACAAGAAGGGGGGAGGCATAGCGCTGTATATAAAGGACTATATCTACTCGATTGGGATCGTTACGGCAACAAAGTCAGAGGAGCTGGAATCGCTATGGGTCAAATTGCCGGGAAAGAAGAATGCAGATATAAAGCTGGGGCTGTATTATCGCCCGCCTGGTGCGTCAGAAACAATAGGACACAACTTGGAAGCAGAACTGAGACAGGAATGCAGGACTGGAAGTGTAACAGTGATGGGGGACTTCAATTACCCGGGGATAGACTGGAGTACGGGTCACACCAACTCCACGAAGGAAGCAGGATTCGTAGAAGCTGTGAGGGACTGCTTCATGGAGCAACTAGTCAAGGAACCGACACGAGGGGGTGCTACTCTTGACCTCATCCTTAACGGATTAGGGGGGCCTGCAAGAGGGGTAAAAGTGGGAGGAACACTAGGCAACAGTGATCACAATGTGATCAGATTCACATTAGAAAGGGGGTCATCCATAGTGGGGAGGACCGCATCAACTGTGCTCAACTTCAGGAAAGAAAACTATGTTGCTATGAGGAAAATGGTGGGGAGGAAGCTCAGGAACGGCATTAAGATGGAGACTGCAGGGAGCGCCTGGACCCTTCTCAAGGACACACTGCAGGAAGCGCAAAAACTGTACATCCCCAGTTTCAGGAAAGGCCGCAAGAACAAGCGGCCAAAGGACCCGGTTTGGATGACACCTGAAGTAAAGAGGGCAATCAGTGACAAGAAAGTGTCCTTCCGGAAATGGAAGAGGGACCCAACGGAGGAAAATCACCAGGAGCACAGGAAATGCCAAAAGGAATGCCACCGAGAGGTTAGAAAAGCAAAAGGGATATACGAGCAGGGACTGACCAGGGAGGCGAAAAACTTCAAGGCATTCTTCAGTTACGTAAAGGGGAAGCAACCAGTGAGAGAGGAGGTGGGGCCATTGGATGATGGGGATAGGAAGGGAGTGATTAAGGAGGATAAAGAGGTAGCTGAGAGGTTGAACACGTTGTTCTCATCAGTCTTCACGAGCGAGGACACGTCCAATAGAGTGAGGACTCAGAGGATCTCATGAGTGGGGAGCAGGCCGAAAAATTGGGGCATATAGAGGTAAGTCGGGAGGATATCCTCAAACAGATTGACAGGTTGAAAAGCGGCAAATCTCCGGGACCGGACAGGATCCACCCAAGGGTTCTAAAGGAACTAAGACAGGAAATAGCGGGCGCAATCCAGCATGTTTGCAACCTATCCTTGACAACTGGAGAGGTACCAGAGGACTGGAAACTGGCGAATGTCACACCTATCTTTAAGAAGGGATCGAGAGGTGACCCCAGGAACTACAGGCCGGTGAGCCTGACTTCAGTTATAGGGAAGATGGTGGAAGCAATAATCAAGGACAGCATTTGCTAGCACATCGAGAAAAATGGCCTACTGCGGACAAGCCAGCACGGATTCTGTAAGGGAAGGTCGTGCCTGACAAACCTTCTGTACTTCTTTGAGGGAATAAGCAGTCAGGTGGACAAAGGGGAACCCATAGACATCATTTACCTCGATTTTCAAAAGGCCTTTGACAAGGTGCCACATGAAAGGCTGCTTAGGAAGCTGTGGAACCACGGGGTGGGCGGGGATGTACATAGATGGATCAAGCACTGGCTATCAGGTAGACTACAGAGGGTCGGAGTAAAAGGCCAATATTCTGACTGGCGGGGAGTCACGAGCGGTGTGCTGCAGGGATCGGTGCTGGGGCCGCTACTCTTCAACATATTTATCAATGACCTGGAAACGGAGGCAAAGTGTGAGGTTATAAAATTTGCAGACGATACCAAACTCTGTGCCAGAGTTAGGACCAGGGAGGAGTGTGAGGAACTGCAAAGGGACCTCGATAAGCTGGAGGACTGGGCAAACAAATGGCAAATGCGCTTTCACGTAGATAAATGCAAGGTCATGCACATAGGGAAAAAGAACCCGTTGTTCGAGTATAAAATGGGGGGGGGGGGGATTGCTGGGAGACACCGGACTTGAGAGAGACTTGGGTGTGCTAGTGGATCCATCCATGAAACCATCCGCACAGTGTGCAGCAGCCTCGAAGAAAGCCAACAGGATGCTGGGCATCATCAAGAGGGGCATAACAACCAGGACGCGGGAAGTCTTAACAGAGATTTCGGCAGTTGGAACCCAAGCACAGTACCGGGTAAAGCTTTGGATTCTCGCCCAGAAATAGCTAAGAAGAAGAAGAAAAAAAAAAAAATTTAAATTGAATCAGGTTGGGCAGACTGGATGGACCATTCGGGTCTTTATCTGCCGTCATCTACTATGTTACTATGTTACTATGAAGTCATCATGCCGCTGTATCGAGCGATGGTGCGCCCACATCTGGAAAACTGCGTTCAATATTGGTCGCCGCACCTCAAGAAGGACATGGCAATTCTTGAGAGAGTCCAAAGGAGGGCAACGAAACTGGTAAGACGGCTGGAAAACTGCCCATATGCTGAGAGGCTGGATAAACTGGGGCTCTTCTCTCTAGAAAAGAGGAGGCTCAGGGGGGATATGATAGAGACCTTCAAAATACTTAGGGGCATAGAGAGGGTGGACAGGGACAGGTTCTTCAGACTAAAGGGGACAACAGGTACGAGGGGGCACTCAGAGAAACTGAAGGGGGATAGGTTCAAATCAAATGCAAGGAAGTTTTTCTTCACCCAAAGGGTCGTGGACACATGGAATGCGCTCCCGGAGGAAGTGATCCGGCAGAGTACAGTACAGGGATTCAAACAGGGATTTGACGGATTCCTGAGGGAAAAGGGGATCGTGGGGTACCGAGGGAGGTGCTGAGGTGTTGCATAAGTATAGACAGCTCACCAGGTCGTGCAGGTGCAAGGCCGGAGGGTTAGGACTTTGAGGGGAAGATAGGACTTCGATGACAAACCTAGGGGGCAAAGGGGGCCCCTTCTGGTGATTAAGGCAGGTCATGACCTGTTGGGCCGCCGCGGGGGCGGACTGCTGGGCGGGATGGACCTGTGGTCTGACCCGGCAGAGGCACTGCTTATGTTCTTATGTTCTTATATTTCTATGTGGATTCTCCAGCCAGAAGACCAGAGAAGTAGACAAATCCCAACCCACAGTATAACAGCTTCTGGATATTGAAGCCATGGATTCTGGGCTAGACATAGAATCAGGCTTGGGAAGATATTCCATATACTTTCTCGTGCCCAACAAAGAATCAGATGACTGGAGTCCAATCCTAGAGCTTAAGTCTGTCAATACAGCACTAAATGTGCCTAGGTTCCAGATGGAGACTATGCACTCGGTCATAGCCTTGATAGTGCTGGGAGGAATGCCTAGCCTTGCTGAACTTGATAGAGACTTACTTACATAGCCCCATATTCCTGGAACACAGAAAGTTTCCCAGGTTCCATATGCGGAAAAAACATTTTCAATTCTCAGCACTCCCTTTTGGCTACAGCACCTCATACCTTTACCAAAGTGCTGGTTGTGGCAGTGGCACATCTGCATCAGGCAGGGATTCAAGTGTACCCATACTTGGATGATTGGTTAATCAGCACTCCATCTAAGACCAAAGGTCACAAGGTAGTGGCAGAAGTTGTCCAGCTCCTGTAAGACCTGGGATGAATTATCAATTTCTGAAAGAGTCACCTGGAACCAACCCAAACCCTGGAGTATTTGGGGATTCTCTGTAATACAGAATGCTGTGTTTTTCTTCCAGAGTCCCGCAATCGGAAGCTAAGATCCTGAATCTTAGAGTTCCTGGTAATGCCAATTCCTACGGCTTGGCACTTCCTGCAGGTAATGGGGTCGATGGTGGCGACCATAGAAATAGTGCCTCAGGTGTAGGATCATTTACACCCTTTTCAGAATGTGCTGTTATCCCACGGGTCTCTGCAGGCGGATTTGCTCTGGATGCCGTTAAACTGGACAACGGAAGTGTGTCAAAGCTTGCATTGGTGGCTTTGGGCAGAGACACTGTCCAAGGACCTGCCTCTCTGCATTTCTTCTTGGGCAATAAGGATGGCAAATGCCAGTTTCTATGGCTGGAAAGGTTATTGTGAGGGTCGGCCGGTTCAGGGCTGATGGTTACCCTCTTAGAGAAAATGGTCCACAAACATATTGGAACTGAAAGTCAGTTGCCTAGCACGGCAGTCATTCAAAACGATTTGGGCAAAGTGGTCAGAGTCTTTTCAGTCAATGACACAGGGTGACATACATTCCTAGGGAAGCACCAAGAGTGCCCTGGAGAATCTGGAATGATTTGGGCTTCCAGCATGGCTCTTGAGCAGCTTTGAAGAAGAAAGGATATTTTTTTAGGGAGTAATAGCTACCCTCCTACGATCTAAGCAGCTGGCTACAGTCACTGCTTCTGCCAAGGCTTGGAAGACTTTTCAGCGCTTCTGTGCAGAACAGAAGGTAGAACCTTTTAGTGCTCTGATTTTGACGGTCCTATAGTTTTCTTCAGCACAATCTCAAAAAGGGCTTAGAGGATGGCTCCCTTAAGAAACCTATTATGCTTTAAGGCTCAAATGGAGAAAGGGTCTTGGACTCTGAACTTGCCCAGGTTTCTAAAGAGAGCATTTTGGTTGCATCCTTCCATGCAACAACCATTTCCAATGTGGAATCCTGATATTATGTTACGGGCCCTCAGTAAAGTTACATACAAGCCCTTACAAGAAGCATTGTTGATGGATTTGACCATCAAGTTAGTTTTCCTGGTATCTAGAGCTTCTGCAAGAAGGATTTTGGAGCTCTAGGCTCTGTCATGCAGAAAGCCATTCTTCAGGTTTACGGTGGCTGGTGTGTCTTGGTGCACGATGTCTTCTTTTCAGTCAAAGGTGTATATATGACTGCCTGTGTTCCAGGCAGCAGGTGCAAAGAAAAAGGATAAAGTTTTGGAGTTAATGAATGTGAGGAGAGTTCTTCTTTGTTTTCTCATGGGACGAATGCTTTTCACCTTTTAGAGCATCTTTTTAAGCTCATCAGTCTTGGCAGACTGGCAGTGTCAGTATCTAAGGCTTCTATTTCCAGATGAATCCACATAACTATTTTGTCTACGTGCATTGGTAGTGGTAAACAACTGCCAGTCTCCTTGAAGGCACATTCCACCAGAAGTGTGGTTGTTTCATTGGCAAAATCTCAGGTAGTTCCGCCCGAGGGGATTGGTAGGGCAGCTACATGAGTCTCCATTCATCCCCAAAATTTTACAGAATAGACATGATGGCACAAATGGACACCGCTTTTGGGTCATTGATGCTAGAAGCAGGCTCATCTGCCCCACCCTAGACTCAGCAGACAGATTTGGTCCATGATATAACTTGAACAAACAGACATGACATATAGGGTTGGGGATACAGAACCCAAGGTAAGAGGAGTTAGGAGTCAAAAGCACTTTCAAAGAGGTGGGATTTTAACTGGACCTTGAACACTGCCTGAGACAGAGCCCACCGTAGGGATTTGGGCAGCTTGTTCCAAGCATATTGTGCAGCGAGGTAAAAAGGATAGAGTCTGGAGTTGGCAGTTGAAGAGAAGGGCACAGATAGGAGGAACCTACCAGCTAAGCGGAGCTTACCAGGTTGGGGGGGAATCATAGGGGAAGATAAGTGAAGAGATAGTGAGGGGTAGCTGAGTGAATGCATTTGTAGGTCAGTAAGAGGAGTATGAATTGTATTTGGAAATGGATGGGAAGCCAATGAAGTGACTTTAGGAGAGGGGTAATGGGAGTATAGCGGCTCTCCCAGAATAATAATAATAATAATTTTATTCTTATATACCGCCATACCGAAAAAGTTCTAGGCAGTTCACAACAAGGTGAGCTAATACATGGGATACAGATAAAATACAAATTAGAATAATGGACTTAAAAACAGATAAAGACAGAAAGCATTTACAATATAATGCAGAAAATACCGGCATGGATACCGGAGGGATATGAAAACAAGTGCACTCTATGTGTGGTCTTTTTGACGTGACTCAAAGAAAAATGAGACACAAGATAACCTGGTAACAAACCCAAAACAGACAAAACAGGAAGGTTGAGAGTGTTGTCCACAGAGATGGAGAACGAGGGAAGCGGAGAGGTGGGTTTAGGTGGGAAGATGAGCAGCTCTGTTTTAGCCATATTCAGTTTTAGATGGTGGTGAGACATCCAGTTGGCAATGTTGGACAGGCAGACCGAAACTCTGGTCTGGGTTTCAGTAAAGATATTTGACGCAGAGAGGTAGATCTGGGAGTCATCAACCTAGGGGAGATACTGGAAGCTGTGGGATATCAGCACTCCAAGTGAGCAAGTGTAGATTGAGAAAAGGAGTGGTCCCAGGACAAAGCCTTGAGGTACACCAATCGATAGTGGGAAGGCTGTGGATGAGGAACCACCATTGCATACACTGAAGGTGCGATGGGAGAGATAGGAAGAAAACCAGGAGAGGGCAGAACCCTGGAATCACAACACGGACAGCGTATTATGTAGTCCCCCTTCCCATCTTCTGTACCCTTTTAGGATATGACAATGCTAGGTAATGTTAAGATACAATATTTTATGCATTTTGTACTCTGCCCTCTTTAGGACAATATTGGAAACAAAATAAAGAAAATCAAGTTCTATTCCCTTTCCCTCTCTCTAACCCTACCCCTGTGGGTTCTTCTCTCTCTCTCTCCTTCCCTCCAAACCCCTATGGGTGTTTTTCTCTCCCTCCCTCTAACCCCATCCCAAAGGTGCTTTTCTCTCTCTCTCCCCACAGCCCCCCCTCCCCTGTGGGTTCTTCTCTCCCTCCCTCCAACCCCCCATGGGTGCTTTTCTTTCTCTATGCAAACCCCCTCCCCATGGGGTTTTCTCTCTCCCTCCCTTACCACTGATGGATGCTTCTCTCTCTGTCTCTTTTCATCCCTTCAACCTACCTCCCATGGGTGCTTATCTACCACTCTCTCTCTCCCTCCCACTCACTCCCACCCCATGGGATGGTGCTTGTCTCTTCCCTGACACCCACCTACCTCCTCGCCTGCTGCCATTGGCCTGCATCTGAAGCCATCTCTCTGGAGCAACTTCCTGTTCCCACATAGGCTGGATGTTCCAAGGAGGTGGCTTTCTGGGGCAAGCCGCCAGCAGCAGGCTCACCTCGCTACTGCTGCTGGTCAGTCCAAAGATTCAATTTCAGCCAAGCAGGAGGAAGTAGGTGGAGGAAAGGGCAGATAGTTTAGGGCTGTAGCAGCATGACACTTTCTCCTTAGACAGGGGTGAAAGTCGTCCAGATACCCAGACAGTCCTCTAAAAAGAGGAAATGCCCAGATAAATCCAGACATCTGGTAATCCTAAGTATAAAGGAACATGAGTCTTGATTCAATGTCAATGTCAGATGTCAATTTAGCCTGCTTACTGTCTCGGAGATGTATGGCTGTCTTCAAATGCTTGCCTTAGAGCAACCAGGAGAGGATAAAGATGAGTTTTATTCAGCTGTCAAGTAAGTACAATAACTGATGTGATAGCTTGCTATGGCAAAATCCATGGGAGAGCCTATAATAGTTGTATAAATGTTAATGCTGGTTGCATTCAGGTAGGTGGCTTGTTTGATTCCACCTTATTTGCATTAAGTTTCATGGTTTTTAATTTATTGTCTTTGTTATAAAGCAGAAAAGCTTGACTTGGTCAGAAGTTCCCTGTACCCTTATTGTTATTTTTCCTCTTTTTAGGGTAGATCACCTGCTTTGGTATGAACAGAGATGGGGCACTGCCAACTGACACAAGAAGACAGAACTGAAAAGTTGTGGATGATTCCTTCTGCAAAACTTACAGGCAAAGGTAAATAACCCACTGGTCAAAACTTATGTTTTTTTATACTGGAAAGACTATCAAAGTAAGAACCTAATCTTCCCTTCTAAGGAGCCTCTGAAAGAATACACACAAAGTGTGGAGCAATTTTGGAAACTGAAAATTGTTACAAGTACTGTGTGTACACATCAGTTTCAGAGTACATGTATTTGCAGTACAGGGAAAATAGACAAAGCAAGGGGAAGCTGGAAAGTGTGCTCAGATTTCTTCCTACTGGTTGGACCTCTTGGTTTACTTCTGTAAAGCTTGCCTGTCATGAAGGCAATGATAAAGATCAGTGTATTAGTACTGAAGCTCTAATGAGTGAGAGTAAAAAAGCTTTCAAATGAGTGTAACACACTCCTAATGAGTGATACTTGGCATCTCTGGACTCAGTGCAGTATGGGACTTGGAGCACGAGCCCATGTTCAAGCATTGCCACATCCTCTCCCCCCTAATAGGAAGTTTGCATTGGAGAGAGAAGAGGGATGTCATGGCAGTATATGAGTGCGTGTCTGTGTTCAAGGCCCTGCACCATTCTAAGTTTTTGCCATTTTGGCCCAGGTGGCAGCAGTAGCAGAAGGCACTGTAGGACCCTGGGGAAGGAAAAAAGAAAGAGATGCTAGCCACTTGGAAGGAGTAGGTGGGAAAGGAAATGTGCTGGCCATTTGAGTGAGGGAATAATTAGGAGAAAGGAATATGATGGCCACCCAGGAGGCAAAGGGGAAGGAAATGGAGATGCTGAACTATATGTATGTGTGTGTGGGGGGGTTTGGCAAGGGAAGGGGAATTGCTGCACTTTTGCTGAATAGGCAAGGGAAGAAAAAAATGCTAGACTATGTGGCACTGTGGTAGAGCTACCTAGAGAAGTAGGGCCTTCAGCTTCCCCAGGGGAGAGGGAGTGGTAAGACTTTGAACCACCTCTAAAAAAAGAATTGGAATTAGACATTCATGAAGTATCATCTCTATTTATTTTAAAATTAACTTTTCTTTCATTTTGATTCTCAGCCTTTAGTAGTAAAGTGCTAGAGTGTTATGATCATCTGTTCAATAAAACTAAAAGCATCATGTATGCTTAACAGAGGTTTCATGATCTGTTGTGGTATTTGTCTTAATTCATTCTATCCTCTTTAATCAAACATCCAGCTTTTAATGATAGCATTTTCATTTAGCTTACCTTCACAATGGTGGGGCATGGAGTGTCATTTTATAACAGGGTGACTATATGTGAGAATCCAAAAAGGGGAAATTATATCTTACCTGATAAATTTTCTTCTTAGTGTGTAGCTACACTGTTCTGCACAAGTGGGTGGTAGAGAAGGAGGTAAAGAAAACCTGAGTTTTTACATGATCTCACCTTTAGGG
Organism: Geotrypetes seraphini; assembly: GCF_902459505.1. Lineage (NCBI taxonomy): Eukaryota > Metazoa > Chordata > Amphibia > Gymnophiona > Dermophiidae > Geotrypetes > Geotrypetes seraphini. Next base: position 66,106,334 of record NC_047092.1, read on the forward strand.
CTTTCAGTTTATTTATGTCATCAATGAGAAACTGTATCAAAAGCCTTGCTGAAATCTAAGTACAGTATACTCTTCCCTAATCCAACTCTCTTGTTACATGTATATGTAACCCATTCTGGGCTACCCTGGGAAGATGGGCTAGAAATCTAAATAAATAGTTATCCTGTTTAAAGAATTGACCAGATTCATAAGATAAATCCTACCTCCAATGTGCTGAGTCCATTACATATTTTTATTGCCACAAACATAGGGTTACAGAAATATCAAAACATTTTGATAAGGGCTCCAAAATAGAAAGGCTCTTCAAAATAATTTGGTTTTTTCCAGTAGAATATGTAATATTTAATGAAATTTTAGTACATAAAAAGATCAGTATTACAGGCTATTTAAGAAGTACAAAAATCAAAGCTTACTGTAAATATCCAAAAACAAATTTCAGCACAGAGAAATTTACACTTAACCAATTTACTCGTATGTAAGCAAAGTCATATATTAGGGCCAAAACAAATGTTAGTGCATCTCTAAAACTTGAATATGTAAGATGAAAGCATTGTGTGACAGATTATTCACAGATAATGAAGTCTTGTCTTTGAGCTTCATTCATTCCCTGGGTGAGAAACAACTTCACTGTCCACAACTGTGATTTCTTCTAATTGGGCAGACCTAAAAAAAAATAAACAGGTAAACATGTCAGAAAAAAATTTATGATAGTCACCTGATACCACATTAGTTAAGTCAACATTAACTTCCTTTTTACTTTGCTTAACAGCTTAAGCTGTTGATATGTTGATTTCCTGACTGTGGAATTCTTTCATTATCTGAGGGTAATTATAGATGATAAGTTGGCCCATGTTGCTGTGATTGTGTGCACTGGGTATATGTTGCTGTGGAAGTTGTAGTGTGTGAGAGGATTGATTGATAAGCAAGCATTTTTAACATTGGTCTATGTGGTGAGGTGTTTATAGCACGTTTGAATTATGCAAAAGCACTTTTGGTAAGTTTGTCTTCTGGGGATTTGCGGAAGCTCCAAACTTTACAAAAATTACACTTTAAGAGTGTTGGGTAGAATTGGTAGATTCCATCATTTAACACAATTATTTATTTCTTATTACTGGCTGCGTATTTGTTTTAAGATATAGTTTAAGATCTTGTTTTTAGTATATAAAGTGATGCAGTCTGGAGTTTTGCTACCATTGTATAAACTGGTGATGCCTTATGTGCCAGGCAGGGCTTTAAGAGCTGGTGCCCAAAACTTAGTTGCTGTTCTTGAGGTCAGCTCCGCTCCCTTTTGAGACTTGTGCATGAGAACGGACATGCATCACTTTATACAATGTGCCAAGTTGTGTGGTGCTAATTATCAATTATCAGCACCAATTGGTCTTGTTAAACAATTAAGTTGTGTGCACAAACTGGCTGTGGATACCAATTTGTGCACACAACTTAAGGCACTATATACAGAATTTGGAGGTAAGTGAGTTGCATGCTTACGTTATGGAATACTGCTGAGTGTGTGGTAGCAGTTTTATGCATAAATTGCTTTTCTCTCAATGACTATAGTTTGTTTCCTCCCAATTCTTGATGTGTTTTTTTAAACCGCTTTGCTTACTCTGACATAATGACGGTAGAACCTGAAAGGTACTGGCGGGATAAATACATCCATGTAATGCAATGTAATGTAATAACAAGTGCCAAATAAACATAGACTATAATAATCATGTATGTGTTAGTGTTTTATAACTTATGTGCAGAATTGACACCTAACTTAAGGCAATCTTTTATAGAATGAGAGGAATAGGAAGCAACTGGGCCTATTCTCTCGACGTAAACTCTCAGGCTTTGAGCATGCGCACATGCTCAAAGCCCAGCACAGGAAGCAGATCTTCAGGCACCGGCACCAACGCACAGGACATGCTGGTGCCGGTGCCAGTACAGAGGCTACACTAACGTAAGAAGAGGGTTCGGGTGGGTTGGAGGGACCTCAGGTCGCGGCGGGGGGGTGCCCGATGGCGGCAGGGGGGTGCCGGATCGCAGAGGGAGGGTGCCGGTTCACGGGGGGGGGGGGGGCTCGCAAATCGAGGCGCGATCGGTTTCCGAGGTGCCGATTTTGCGAATGTTTTGCTCGTCTTGCAAAACACTCACAAACCGGTGCACTCGTAAACCGAGGTACCACTGTATTTGTAAAATAGAATTTCAATAATAAAACTCTCATTAAGTAATAAACTTATCGAACAAAGTGGTCTTAGTGGTCTAGGTCTAGGTGCTCAGATTCCACTACAGAATATTAGCATAACCTAGTATTGGCATACCTTTCATTTACATGCCCACAGTAACACCAGCTGCAGACCTGATATAACTACGGTTGATCAAATATGGCAAGGATACAGATAAATTACTTTAAGTTATGCTTGTGTGCCTATGTCCTGCCCATGCTCTGCCGATGTGGACACCTCCTTATTTTTGCACTTTGACACTTATGCCCGCCATTATAGGATTAATAATAATAAATTTATTTATATACTGCAATACCTCACGGTTCAGTGTGATTTAAAATAAGAGGTAAGAACTGTAAAAAAAACCCAGTAATTTTACACCACAAAACACAGTGCATTATATATAAAATATAACATTAAGAAATTATTAACTTATCTAGATTATACATATTTATCAAACAGATATGTTTTTAACGATCTTCTAAAGGCCTGGTAAGAATAATAATTTAAGATCAAACCACTACAACTTTTGTTCCAAAGTCCTGCCTGAAAGGATAGGGTTCTATTAAGAAATCTTTTGTATACACAACCTTTTATCGAGGGGGAAAAAAATAAGGTTGTGTTTCGTGAAGAACGTCTGTTTTCTACTAGTTCAAAATGATCTAAAAGATAACTTGGTATAAGACCATATAATGTTTTATAACAAATACAGACCAATTTAAAAATTATTCTTGCCTCTGCTGGAAGCCAATGCAACTTTCGATAGTATGATGTTACATGTTCTGATTTTTTTAGATTGAAAATTAAACGCACAGACGTATTTTAGATGATTCGCATCCTCCTAATGATTTTTTGATAAGAACCTAGATATATGATGTTACCAAAGTCTAAAGCAGGCTTGTCCAACATCGAGGGCCACAATCCAGTCAGGTTTTCAAAATTTCCCCAATGAATTTGCATGAGATCTATTTCCGCTTACTGCTTTATTATATGCAAATAGATCTCATGCATATTCATTTGGAGAATCCTGAAAACCTGACCTGGCGAGGGCTGAGGTTGGACACCCCTGGTCTAAAGTACTCAGAACCAAGGACTGCACAATAGCACTCAGTTGCCTTGCTAGCAATTAAGCTAAGGGCCAGATTCTACTCGTACATAAGGTGTTAGTAAAAATGTGCTTAGCGCTGTTCTATAAACCGTGCCTAAAATTAGCATAGTGGCCGGCCACGCGACTGAAATGTAGGCGTGACCATTTATACCAACTAAATTCTGTACAGACCAGGCATATTCTATAGCAGTGTGCATAATTTATAGGAGTGCTCATGGACTATCCATGCCCACCCCTGGCCATGCTCCCTTTTCAGATCCATGCATTAGAAGTTACATGCACCATCTTATAGAATATGCTTAGAAAGTTGTGTATGTACATTCTAATTAGTACTGATAATTGCTTTTCAGTGGCCAATTATTGGTGCCAGTTGGTTCATTAAACAATTAAGTTAAATGCACAATGTCTTTTTGAGATAGTCAGGATAAAGCTTAAGATGCTGTTCAACTGATTGTGAAAGAATAAAAGTTATAGCTATTATACCAAGAAATTTGCTCCAATAAGCATAAATAATAGCACATTTTAAGAAAAAATGGAACTTTATGTAATTAGTGGCTTTGAGCGACTCCATGGACTTAAATATCTTTTTAAAAATTATTTTCTAATCATGCACAATCAAATTCATGGGAAAAACTTCAATTCACACAGTTTTTCCAACTTTAGGTTTTTCTGGACAACCCTATAGTAACAGTGAATTACAGTAATCCAATTTAGAAAGCACCACACTTTGAACCACAGTCCTAAAGTCTGAAGAAGATGGTGGCACGGGTGTCTCTATCATTAAGATCCACAAAGGAGTTAATCAAGAGAGCAATGTGTAAAATTGATATTAGTCAAAACATTTAACCAAATAGTAAATTAGGTGAAGGAAAAGATCTCAGAGTTGCCACTCCTAGGATCATAATAATATTATCCAAAGTGGAATAGTGGCGTGGGTATCTTTCATAGATCATAAAAACCTTCACCAATATTAAATAATGGATTGACTAATATTGTGAACATGTGAAAAGTAAATAAGCCTCTCTACATGTTGAGACTCTCTACATACTAATATTGTGAAAATAATAAAAAATGGCTAGTGCAAATCATTGAATCAAAGCGACTCAGGCATTGAAAAATTAGCTAAAGCTGAAACTATATGAGATGAAATGTCAAGTGCTGTGGACAACCTGAAAAAAATGGCAAAAGCAGTGTATTACAATTAGTGCAAAAAATATATATGTGTAACTAAGAATTCACCTATTGTTAAACTCTACAGTTTAAAGAATGGCTCCTGCTGAAAGGGCTAAATACTTGTATATAAATATTTGATTAACTGCCCAACCTAATATAAGCAGAGCTAAATGCAGTATATGCAGCCAACAAAAAGATATAAATTCTATGATCGCTAAAATAGCTAACCGAAACTGCAGAGAAAGGTGAATGACAATCAAACAGCTGATATGATAGTCAGCCTAACAAAAAAGGCCAAAAATAGGCACTTAGCTTTTTCAAAGGTAGAAGAACGGCAACATATTACTGTGCCGATGGTTACACTGTATATCTTATTTTATCCGACGGGACCCGTTTCGCCGCTAACGTGCGGCTTCATCAGGGTTTTAGTGGTATATACTATAAAAGAAATAAGATACAAAAAATATATTATACTAGCTGCCATAAATGCAATAATATATCTAAACAATAAGCACAGCAACTTACTTCAGTGTAGGTAATTCAGAACGTTCTTACACATTCTTACAGATTAGAAAATGGCGCTTTATACTAATAAGACGCCAGCGCATGCGTAATAGAAAAACCTGATACGGTCGTCTGATTGGACAAAAACAATTCTCCATATCATTCGTTCAAAATGAATACTAATGTCAAGCAACAGAGTCATATAAACACAGACCAGTCCACAGTTGTGTTTAAACCAAAGGGATGTATGCTGTTAAGGTTGTATATCCACCTTAATTCCCTCTGTTTAAGTCTCTTTACCCTATCGCCACCTCGTTGTATTGGAGGTTCGTGGTCGATAGCTAGGCAGCGGAGATCATCAAATTTATGGTTTAAAGCAGTGCAGTGTTCTACGATGACCTCAGAACACCTGTTACGTTTAAGATTTGACTTGTGTTCGGAAATCCTTGTCTTCAAATCTCTTGTAGTCATACCTACATATAGCAGATCACACGGACAGATGATAATGTATACGATAAACGTAGATCTACAATTGGTGAAATGTTTAAGTACGTATGATTTTTTATCCTGAGGATTTGTAAAAATTTTTGTTTGTAGTGTGATGTCACAGGTGTTGCATGAAAGGCACTTAAAGTGACCTTTAATATTGTGAGTAGTCATGTTGGTTTTCATAGTTGATGGACACAAAATTTCTTTTAAATTCATATTTCTAGAAAAAGCAATTCTGAGATTTTTATTTTCAAAGGTTGGGTGCAACTTCATAATGTCCCAGTTATTCTTAATGATCTGTGCTACCTTATTGCTGTTTGAAAAAAATCTTAATACACATGTCTCCGCGTCGTCTTCCAAGATATTTTTCTTCCCAGTCTGTAATAAAAGATCTCTATTTATATATTTGGCACGTCGTCTAGCCTGCTTTAACACTTGAGATGGATATCCGCGTGAAGAAAATCTTTCTTGTAGAGTCCTTGATTGTTTATTGAATGCATCAAGTTGTGTACAGTTCTTTCGGATTCTTAACATTTGAGAGAAAGGTAAACTTTCCTTGAGCTTTCTGGGATGGCAACTGTCAAACTTTAAAAAGGTGTTTTTATCCGTTGGTTTAATATAGACCTTAGTCTCAAATGAATTCTTAATTTGACATATATCGACATCTAAAAAATGTATGTGATCTCTAGATGATTCCATAGAAAAAGATATATTATTATCACAATTATTTAACCATGTGTGGAATGATGTTAATTCATTAAAGTTACCCTTCCACAGTAGAAAAACGTCATCGATATATCTATGCCAAGAATAGATCTTATCTTCAAATGGAGAGTTTTTAATCCACGTACGCTCAAAATCAATCATATACAGATTAGCAATGGAAGGCGCGAATGCTGCCCCCATAGCTACTCCAGAGAGCTGCAAATACATCTCCTTGTCAAATACAAAAAAGTTCTCTTTTAGGGCTAATCTCGTTAGTTGCACCAAAAATTCTGGAGGGATCAAAAAAGGCCTGGGAGAAGAGAGAAGAGCTTCTTTTACAATCTGAACAGCTGAATCTTGAGGTATTACGGTATACAGTGAATTAACATCCAGAGTTACCATCAAAAATGGAAAATCATCAGATGGAATAGAAGAAATAATATTCAAAAAGTGAGCAGTGTCTTTAATAAAAGTGTCACTTGCACTTGCCAAATCTTTAAGAAAAAAATCAACAAATTTGCTAAGTGGCTCAAGCAAAGAATTCCGAGAGGATATGATAGGACGTCCAGGGGGATGTTCTAAACTTTTATGTACTTTAGGCAAAAAATATAGAACCGGTGTAGTAGGGTTTGCTGTAAACAAAAATCATTAGACAGAGTGACATCGCTGCCAAGTAATAAATTCTGGGGAAGCAGCAGCAAGTACCTCCAAAATACTCCTGGAGTAGCTACTTCACTTTGCTTTCTGGACCCCCAAACAGAACTTGAAAGTGGCAGAAGCAAAAAAGAAATAGTAGCATGGAGCCATAGAACGTGTACTCAGCATCTGCTGGCTTTGTACCCTCTGACATAGGGGGTGAGATCAGCAGATGCTGAGCACATGTACACAAACTCCAAGGCCTCATAATGTCCTTTTATTTTACCTGGGACACAGCAATGGTGTGGGAAAAGGGAGGGAAGGGCTGGACTGAGGAGAAAATAAGTAGATAGCTGTAATGAATTGTGTTAATATTTATGTAGCACCTATGGATGCATTAAAGTATGTTGTGACCAATTAAACTCTAATAAAAAAAACCTCTAATAAAAAGTGAAGAAGGGAAAATCAGAGAAGAAAATGATTACAAAAACGGTTTTAAATCAAGTTCTATATTAAGCCCACTAGGGATAACTGTATTGAAATCTATATATATATATAAAATCGGAGGTATGTATGTGTGTATGTATGTATGTATGTATGTATGTGTGTGTGTGTGTATGTGCCGCGATCACGCAAAAACGGCTTGACCGATTTGAACGAAACTTGGTATGCAGATCCCTCACTACCTGGGATGATATGTTCTGGGGGTCTCGCGGCCCACCTGCACATGTGGGCGGAGCTACAAACAGAAAATCGGATTTCACCCATTCATGTCAATGGAAAAAATGTAAAAAGCTGCCATTCTCACAGTAATTCAAAAACGACTTGACCGATTTGAACGTTAGTTGGTATGCTGATCCCTCACTACCTGGGGTGATATGTTCTGGGGGTCTCGCGGCCCGCCTGCACACGTGGGCGGAGCTACAAACATAAAATCAGATTTTAACCATTCATGTCATTGGAAAGGATGTAAAAAGCTGCCATTCTCACAGTAATTCCAACTATAAAACACTTTCTATGACACTATAACCACTAGGGACATCGTTTCTATTCTACCACGGACACCATACATATAGAGTTTGTATGTTCTAACTGTGTTTGTAACTGTTTCCTTCATGCACCCCAGTTCATAATGTTATTACATTACATGAGTACTCACATATGCTGAACTAGGAACACAGGTTCCATTCTGAACCGGGAAAAAACTGCATGGAGTTTCTTTTCAACCTGAGTTTCCACATATTGAGTTGTTTAAATCAATACTGAAGGTCACGTGATGCCATGAGCCTGTGAGGACGCTTCCTTGCTAGCTCCGGGGCTGCCCTACACACCGATCAATAATTGACTACTCTGCTGCTGAATTTGTGGCGATTTCACAGTGTACAAGATCGCTCTGGGTGCATGGACAGATACCTAACCAGATCGAAGGAGTTCATGCACCCGAAATCTGCCCGCAAAGATCGAGACCGAGTGAGGCCGGGGGAGAGGAAAATGGCGGCAAGTCCCGCGGCGGCGGTCTCGAATCTGACTGAGACCGCCCTGAGTGACATTAGGGAGGCGCTGGCCCAGGTACTAGGTCCCAAGTTGGAAATACTTACGGAACGAATGTTGAATATTGAAACTCTGCTGGCGGCGGCGACGACACGCACGACCGAGGTAGAACAACGAGTCTCCGATCTGGAGGATACATCCACGTCTCGGGGAGCGGAGCTTAGTGAGTTGCGGGCGCAGGTTCGGGCGCAGGCAGAGAAACTGGATGATTTGGAGAATCGCTCCAGACGCTCGAACCTGCGCTTGCTGGGTATGCCCGAGACGGTCTCCGACCGCGATTTATTGGGGGTACTGGAGACCTGGCTGCGAGATGAATTGCCGCTCCCGCCCTCGTTGGGGCCTATGCACATTGAACGTGCTCATCGCCTGGGCCGCCGCCATGATCGGGAGACACGACCACGTGTGGTCATCCTGAAGCTCCTCAATTTCAGGCACAAAGTGGAACTGTTACAACTATATCGTAAGAAAAGGGATGCCTTGAAATATGATGGAAACCTAATTCGCATTAGCCAGGACTTCTCTCAGGCACTGCAAGAACGGAGGCGGCCTTTCTATCCACTTTGTACACAACTCTCTGACCTTCACCTGAGATTTCAATTCAACTATCCGGCTCTGTTGCGTATCTACAGTAATGGAGTCTGGCAGTCCTTTCAGTCACCCGAAGCAGCCACTGACTTTATTAAAAAGTTTGAAAACTCCACTCCAGGACAGGCTTGACCCTGGAATCTGAGCTCATTTTACTGGGCTGTTTCTGCACCTTAACTGTTATGGCTGCTGGTTTCACTATTTGAGGAAACCCTGGTTTCCATTACGTTTGATGTGTATCTGTTTGCTAGTAGGGGTGGCCCTGGAGGGGGCGTCTTTTGTGACCCGTTTTCTCCCACATGATGGGGGCAGTTGGGAAGGTTGGGGAATTAGGGGGGGGGGATGTTTCTGGGTGGCAGCAGCGGTATTTTGGGGGCATATTATGTTTATTTTATTTTTCTAACTTTGGTTCAGGTATTTTTTGGGCTCTTGTACATTGTGTGACTGGAGTGTGCTTGCATGGTCTAGGGGTGAGGCTGGGCACCCTGGGACCTCCTTTTACTGGCTGGTTTCTTTTCTATATCATGAAGAGTGGGGTATGCCATGGGTGATAGACAGTTCCGTATAATTTCCTGGAATGTATCGGGTATAACATCACCTGCCAAGCGTACAAAAATATTATCACAGTTGAAACATCATTCCGCGGACATAGCTTGTTTACAGGAAACTAGACTCACAGATATAGAACATCAAAAACTGCGGAGGGGTTGGGTGGGGGACATATACTATGCATCCAGCACGGGGAAGAGGGCAGGGGTGGCCATATTGATTAGAAAGGGCTTACCCTGTACTGTCCAGGTCCTGAGACGGGATCCCACTGGTCGATACTTATTAGTGAAGGTACTCGGACCGGGGGGATCCTTCAGATTATTGGTGGGGTATGGCCCCAATGGGTATCAACATTCTTATTTCCAAAATTTGGTTAACATATGTTTGCAGAATTCGGGTGACCCTCTGATACTGGTGGGAGACCTGAATCAAGTACTGGACCCTGGGGTGGATCGTTCGGGGGGGATAGGACCGACGAATGTGCGACGGACGAAGGGAGTCCCCTATCTGTGTCGTGCTCTGGGGTTGGTGGACCCTTGGAGGTTACTTCACCCCACCGACAGAGATTATACTCATCAATCCAGAGCCCATGGATCTTTTTCCAGAATCGACTATACCTTAATTTCGGAGAGCATGTTTGCTCGGGTCTCGGAGGCTACAATTGGCCCCCTTGAGATCTCTGATCACCATATGATTTGGTTGGACGTGGCGGTGGGGGGTCCCATGAATACCGGGATGGGATGGAGATTTCCTTCGTACCTACATAATGACTCTCATTTTCAGGAATTTCTGTCCGACAGATGGGAGGATTATTGTTCTAATAATGCTCAACATATTGCTCAACCTATATTATTTTGGGAGGCTGCGAAAGCGGTGTTACGTGGGGAAGTGATTGCCTATGTGGCTTCTAGGACCCGGAGAATTGCACAACGTATAGTGCAGCTCGAACGGCAGTCAACACTCTTGAAGCGGGAGTTGTTGCGTGACGCCACAGTGGCGGTCAGAGAGGAGTATACCGCAGCTCTGGCTGAACTGAATTCCCTTATCCATGAGCGGACAAAGAAATTATTATTTTTTCGTAAATATCAATTTTATAAACATGGTAACAAAGCGGGGAAATTGTTAGCATCGATAGCCAAGAGTTGGAAGGGATCCCGATATATTGCTATGATAAAAGAGAGCTCGGGGAAAGTGTTAACATCGGCGGCAGACATTTCCGCCTGTTTTCGGAATTACTTTGCAACCTTTTATGCTTCCCCGGGTCCATATGCTGGACCGGATGTGCAGGATTACTTGGAGGATGCAGGGATGCCCAAATTGTCGGCGGCTCAGATTTCCCGGCTGGGTGCTCCTTTGCAGCTTCAGGAAGTGTTACAGGCGATCAAAACACTGAAGCCTTGCACGGCCCCTGGTCCGGACGGATACTCCCCGGAGTTTTACAAGATCCTATCGTCTTCTGTGGGGGGGTCTCTTTTGAATTATTACACTGCGGTTCAGATATGTGGAACTTTCCCGAGGTATGCGAATGAGGCATTGATTACCTTGATCCCGAAACCCGCAAAATCGCCCACTGATATCGAATCTTATAGACCAATTTCACTGTTGAATGTTGACTTAAAAATTTTAGCACGTCTTATGGCAGATAGGCTGGCGGCCCTGTTGCCCACCATCATTGTGCCGGAGCAAGTTGGTTTTGTACGTTCCCGTCAATCGGTAATTAATGTGCGCCGGGTGCTCCTAGCTTACTCTCGAGCTCAACAGGTCAAGTCCCCGGGACTACTGGTTGGGTTAGACGCGGCGAAAGCCTTCGATAAGGTTCAGTGGCATTATCTATTCCAGGTTTTATCCCATATGGGATTTCCGGATAGTTATATGGCGTGGATTCGCGCGCTTTATGCTGAGCCTAAGGCATATGTATTGGTTAATGGTGTGCGTTCTACTTCCTTCCCGGTGGGCAGGGGGACGCGTCAGGGATGTCCATTGTCGCCTCTTCTTTTTTTACTGTATTTAGACCCTTTATTGCGGACGTTACAAAAGGATGATGAAATTGTAGGGCTCCCAGAGGGAACGTCCCAACTGAGAGTGTTGGCATTTGCGGACGATCTTTTGTTAACGTTGGGCTCTCCTCAACGTTCTCTGCCCCGAGCTCTGGATCTGCTGGATGAATTTCATTTATATTCTGGATTGGTGCTTAATAAACAGAAGTCCATGGCGTTGCCCACATTGCCTGTGGTACGTCTTGACTGGCAGGGGGACTTTCCTTTACAGTGGGCTTCGTCGCAGCTAACATATTTGGGGGTGGTGATTCCTCAGGACCTGGGCAGGTTGTACTCCATTAATATCACACCCCTGCTTCATCGTACACAGACTACACTGGCGGGTTGGAGGAACCTTCCATTGTCCCTCTCTGGTAGAATAGCATTATACAATATGATATTATTGCCGCAATGGCTCTATAGATTACAAATGCTACCCATTATGTTAACAAAAATGCACCTATCACAACTAAATTCTTACCTTTCCGCATTTTTATGGCAAGGTAAGAGGGCTAGGATAGCCTTGTCCAAATTGATGTTGCCAAAGTATCGAGGGGGGTGGGGTTTAATGGATATCTCACGATTTGCCCTTGCGTGCCAATTAAGACATATTCATGATTGGTTTTGTAGCACTACTTGGTTTTCTTTGCCTGAGATTGAATGTTTTGCATTTATACCTTATCATTTTAGTTACCTGTTACATGTTAAGCATTTGCCTGATTTGCCCCTACTGCGTTCACACCCCTTTTTGCAGGTAATGCGCATGGCTTGGAAGAGGTTATGTAAGTTGCTGAACATCTCTTCTGATACAACACCATATCTCCCTGTGGTTGGCAACGGGGACTTTCCTCCCGGCTTGGACTCTGCAACTTTCAGACGTTGGAAGTCTTTGGGACTACATTACGTATCCCAGGTGGTGCAGGATACGGGTATGCCGACATCATTTGCTGAACTCCAAACACAGTTCCACGTGCCACCTGGGGACTGGTTTGCTTTTCGACAACTTTGTCACTACGTACATACTTTGACCCCGGTGTCATTGAAAGAGGAAGTACATTCTGGCTTACGGGAAGCGCTCGATCTTACTGCTCAAGACCATGTCCCGTTGAAATTTTTTCATAGGTGCTTACGGGACCTACCCGGAGAACTGGACTTAATTGCTCTTGCTCAAAAATGGTCGGCTGATCTTCAAGTGCCTATCTCTGATGATGTCCTCCGTAGGGGCCTTCGGGTGGGGAACGACCCTACGCTATCCGCAATTGAGAAGGAGCGAAATTACAAATTTCTATTGAGAGTGTTTTATCCCCCCAAGAGAGCTATGACTATGGGGATTAGCGCGACTTCTGGCTGTGGAAAGTGTGCACACCCTATGGCTTCTTTCGGACATATGTTCTGGACATGCCCCTTGGTGTCTACTTTCTGGATAACCGTGGTGTCTGCAGTGGCTGAGCTTTGGGGATGCTCATGGAGAATGCACCCTACCTTTCTCTTTACTTTACAAATTCGTTTTCATCCCCCTAAACAGGGGTGTGCGCTTTTCCTCAGAAAGACAATCCTCATGGGCAGGAAATGTATACTGATGCAATGGCTTACGCCTCAATCTCCTTCTCTGCAACAGTGGAGGTCATTAATGTTGCAGCAAATGTTGTTGGAACGCAGGGATATTGTGGACTTGACATCAAAAAAGGGTAGGCTGTTCCGCCAATGCTGGTACCCCTTTAGTTTAACATTTGTCTCGCCTATTCAACATCAACTTTGGGATGTATGCCCTGTATAACATTATCCTACTTTGGTATCTTTTTTACTGTTTTGTTTTTACTGCTGCTGCTGCCCGGGTGGGGGGGGGTGGGGGGGGTTGGGGAGGCTGGGAGGGTTGGGATTTGGGAAAGTTTTGAGATTCATCAAAATGTGCTTGTCTTTTCTCTGTTGGATTTGACTTACTGTTTTAATAAAAATACCTTATACATAAATCAATACTGAAACTTTTGGATGCCACTTATTCCAACAGATCTTCCTTTTCAGTTTACGAGATTGCAAATTCCAATGAGACTTGCATTCTCTATCACAATCAACAAATCACAGGGACAGACTATTATATACTGTGGAGTGGATTTAAGATCCCCCTGTTTTTCCCATGGACAACTCTATGTTGCTTGTTCAAGGGTGGGTTCACCTAAGAATTTATATGTTCTTGCTCCTGGAGGTGAAACTAAAAATGTTGTTTATAATCAAGTTTTGTGTTAGTTGTATTGTATTCATTTTGTCAAATATTTCACATTATAATTTGAATATTGTACTTTTTATAAAGTTGTTAAAAAATAATTTCATTCACCACTATAAAGTATCTTTATTTGAATCCATTTACAGTGTTATTGCTATAATTAAATACCCGTGCAACGCCGGGCTATCAGCTAGTCATGAATATAGCACTGTTCTTCCTTTAAGAGTAAGATATCTGGATCACCACCCCTCCATCCTATCTGAATGACTCTTAGTACAAAAAACTTCAAGTCCTTAATACAGTGACCTTTTTCATACCAACGTTCAACTATTGGTGCTGATTGGATATTTCTGCTAACACAGCTCCTGTGTTCTATCATTCTTGTTTTGACCATACGTTTAGTTTTACCAATATACCATTTTTGACATGGACATATGATTGCATAGATTACATTGGTAGTATTGCAGTCACTATGAGCTCTCAAGTTGACATTGGCACCAGTTATGGGATGTGAAAAATTTGAAATAGTCATGCTATGCTTACAGATGGAACAATGTGCCCCTGGAGTGATAATTTCCGATCTTAAATCTGGAAGGGTAGATGGAACCAACATGTCTCTGAGATTTCTGTTCCTAGAAAAAGCCACAACTGGACTAATCTTATTAAAACATTTATGAGTGCCTAAGATATGCCAATTTTTCTTGATAATTTTATGAATGTCATGAGAAAGATAGGACAATCTAAGGGTACATACAAGATCTGGTTTAGGTTTGCCCAATATTGGGTGCAATAATGTTTCTCTATGCTGAGTTTGAGCTCTTTTAAAACAATCTTGTACACAATCCTCTGGATAGCCTTTTGATAAGAAATTATTTTTCTTAAGGGGTGCCTGTTTCTCAAATTCATCAAAATCAGTGCATAATCTACGTAGTCTTAAAAACTGTGAATATGGAGTTTTTGAACTTCGGCTCAGCAGCCCTCGGTGTTCACTGACCGATCCCCGCTCAGCTCTGAGCCACAGATTGTAGCTCGTGCAGTAGAACCGGGCCCGGTGAAATTAGCGCATTTCGGTTTTGTTCCGGGGTGGGGGAGGAGGATGACTCTGCCCGCCTGCTCTAGCCTGCATGTGACACCTCCCCACAAATCAGCAACAGTCTCTGTCACGTAGGCATGGAGCTCAGCACATAGGCACACGTGACAGTGACAGAGACAGAGACTGTTGTTGCTGATTCATTGGTAGCTCAGCTCAGCGCCGGACCAGAAATTAGGTAGGCCTTGGGATAGGAACTCCGGGTCCATCCCCATGGGAGCCTTGGAGGGGTCCCTGTGGGAGTCTCATGGGCCTGGGAGGGGTCCCCATGGGAGTCCCGTCGACCTAAAGGGATCACTGCAGGACCCATGGGATTCACGCGATCCCCGTTCCTGTGCAGACCTCTACTTTGAATCTTCTGACTGGCCCACTGGCCTAATGTCCACAGCCGATCACCTACACCACTCTCGAACACGCCATATAGCACACCTGGTGGAGGAATGCAGTCTGGCCCTGATCCCGGGCACACCTCCAGGGAACCATGCAGCCTGCGCTCAACCCACTAGTGGACAAATCTGGGGTGAGCTAGCTCCCAAGGGAATGGTCTCTGAGCCCTGATCTGACATGCAGACTACCAAAGGGCTAACTGACAAGCAAGGAACCCTCCAGAAGCAGACTTTTTCCAAAGGTCAGCAATCTCTCGCAGTCAGAGCTGTCCCCACAGGGAACCTCTGCAGCACGAGGGCCAAAACCGTGAACACGAAGACTGAAATTACATGAAAGAAAACATGAGCAAAAAATACAAGCTCCTATAGCCTGGCTTGTAGGAAGAAAGACTGATGTTCACAAGGACAGTGATGATGTGAGAGGGTGAGAGGTTTAAGCCTCTGAAGTTTGAGGCTTCATACAAAGTCCTGGCAGGTAGATGGAAATAACCTACTGGTCCTGGAATAAAGTGGGATTGTACAAGAACTTGTATTGTAAAATCTTGTACTATAACTGTGACGAATTTAACTTTTAAACTGTATATTACAGATATTGATATATTACATCCCTAGTATTTGTCGAGTTAGGATAAAAACTTACACCTGAGAAAAGAAAACAGCTTCTACTGTAACTATGGCATATTGTAATCTGTTAACTGTATATTATGTATGGTAACCTGTCCTTAGCTCTTTGGAGAGGATGGGATAGAAAATTAATTAAATAAATATGTATGTTCTAAGATTTTTATGTCTGTATATGATTTATATGTTTTATATATAGTACTCAGAAAACCAAACCAAAAAAAGCACCAAGGCCCATCAAAAATGGGATAATTACGAGTTCTTTATTGGCGGACCCAACACGGACCGTATTTCGACATTAAAATCCCTGTGTCAAGGGTCTATATAAAATATCAATACATTTATCCTAATACAAGCAAACATAATTGCAACATATTACAATTAAGAATCCCAGGTGATCATGCAAATTTCTAATCAGTACAATGTATTCAAACTGCACATGTTAATCCACCAAAGTAGTGCAGAATAAAATTTGAGACCATAAACCATGATCATCAATGTTAAACAAAGTCCTAAATTAATGTGTGATAAGAATCCAAAGGTAAGGAGATTTGATAAGTATAAACAGAAAATGATTTTTTACTTACCACTTAACATGAACCCTTAAAACTAGTCCCAATGTATTATCGCAACATATGCAAGCGAGAGAGGTGGTGGGTGAAGTGAGGGGACATGGATGCTGGACCTGCAAGTGGGGGTGGGAGGGATGTAGAAAGATGAAGAGAGGGTGACCAAGACCAGAAAGGGGATGGAAAGGGAGGAAGAGATTCTTAGACAGTTGAGAGAGAGAAGCCTGACTCTGTGGACCAAGGAGGGGATTCAGGGTGCAAGTGAGAGAGGAGTGGGATTTAGAAGAAGACAGAACTGTAGTTGGAGTGAGAGAGGGAACTGAGGAGGCTGGAACCTGAGAAAGGAAAAGGCAGGAAGGAATTTCAGGCCTCAGGATAGGAGAATTCTATACAAAACACTACAAATAAACTTTGCAGCATTTTTAAATATTGTATGTAGAATTTTAAAAATTTTGCACAGAATTCTGCCAGTAGTAATACTATATATAGAGGTACTTATTTTGTACCTGGGGCAATGGAGGAGTAAATGACTTGCCTAGGGTCTCAAGGAGCAACACTGGGATTTAATCCCACAACCTCAGGGTGCTGAGGCAGCAGCTCTACCACTAGGCCACTTTTCACCTAACTAGGAACTAACCCCCTATGAAGGGCCACTCGTCTCCATACTATACTTTCAACATAGTGTACATTTAAGGAAGAACAATATTACCTACTAAACCAGACATATAACCAATAATAAAAAGCCAGTTACCAAAAAATAGACACCCAGGAGCAGGGTACTCCATTGCCTGGCATGTCTCATCAGCACCGGTCATTTCCCCATGCCTGTACTGACTGAAGGTGGGTTCCGCCTCCTTAGGACTTTGGGTAGCCTGTGCTACTTGGATTGGGCTCCCACTCCTATATGTACTGACTAAGGGTTCTCGAAAATATAGGCACTGGCTTATCACCCCATGATGTGGAACTTAAAGACTCACATGCAAGGAGATTTTGTAAAGGTAATACAGCAGTGGGAACTGGGGGTGGGGGTGGGGGGGGCATAATACCGGTGGAGATAGAGATCCCTTGGGGTGGGAATTGTCCCAGAGCAAATAGACCTAAATAGTAATTTTCCAAGTGGCAACTGGTGGGTGGGAACTGTGCAGGGGGAGTTATCCAGGTGGTTGCTCACTGGATACACCACAACAGTTACCATGCAGGCTTTGTAGTTGTGCATTAATTTTTTTTTTCATCTAAAAGTAAGGTAACTACAACTGTTTACTACACTTTAAACAAAGAAACATGATGGTAGATAAAGGCCAAATGGCCCATCCAGTCTGCCCATCTTCAGCATTCACTATCTTCTCCTCTCCCTAAGAGATCCCACATGCCTGTCCCAAGCTTTCTTGAAATCAGACAGTCTTTGTCTCCACCACCTCTATCGAGAGATTATTCCATGCATCTACCACCCTTTGTGTAAAAAAGTATTTCCTTAGATTACTCCTGATCCTATCACCTCTGACCTTATTCTATGTCCTCTCACTCTGGAGTTTCCTTTCAAACTCACCTCATGCACATTTATGCCACGTAGGTATTTAAACATCTCTCAAGAATCCAAATCGCAATAACAAAATATAAATACAATCAGCAAAAAATTATTAGCCTAGTGGTGGGGATACCCCATGAAAGTACATTCTGAGCCGTGTGTGGACAGAGCAGGAGAGAATTTGATTGCCCTGACGCAGCCGTTGTTCGGCGAAACAAGAGCCTTGTTGGTGAGGATGTAGCGGTATATAAGAAATAAATTACATTACATCCAGTTCCTTATCTTTTGCCAGCGTGAGAAGTGCTATAGCAAGAAGATTTACTCGCTGCTGTTTGTGCCATCGTCAGAAGATAAGTGAACTGTTTTGTTCTTTTTCTGGCTCCCTGTGCACAGGGCTTTAGTCCCATTTTGAAAAATTATATTTTTAAACCTGTGGAGTTTTTTGCCTATGATACATACAGAGCAGGACTGGCTTAAGAACTCATTGGGTTGCTGTCCGTATATTGTTGATAAGTTGAGGCTTTTTCTCCACCTATTATAAATGTACTTTCATGGGGTATCCCCACCACTAGGCTAATAACAATTTTTTGCTGATTGTATTTAAACATCTCTATCATATCTCCCCTGTCTTATCTGTACCCTTCTCCTCTTACTGCCAACTCCAGACTCCGTTCCTTCTATGTTGCTGCATAGCATGCCTGGAACAAACTGCCTGAGTCAGTATGTCAAGCTCCATCTCTGGCAGTATTCAGATCTAGGCTAAAAGCCCATTCACTTGTAAAGTACCTATGTCTGTTTTACTGATCACTCTGTGAGAAATTCCCTAACCCCCCATTTGTCCTGTTTGTTTTAATTAGAGAAGTGCTTCTGAATATCTCCCTAAAAATTCCTAAGGTGCTGAAAAGTTCTCAGTCCAACTAACTTCCTAAATACAGTACTGAGCATTATTTTGCCACTGTAGCTGAAAAGAGTGTTAGTTTATTTTGCAAGGTGTCAATTTGTAGAATTGTAATGCTATATTTTGATATTGTTTCAGTCATTGATTGAACTATGTCAACGAAAAGCGTGGCATTTTCAAGTGTGGAACTCTGAGCCATCATGAAGTTCCTATTCCTGCAGAAGAAAACTCCAAAGGAAATCCATGAATGTATGATGCAAACAATCAGTGACAAATGCCCATCATCTTCCCAGTGATTAAAGGGTGTGCAAACTTTTAGCGTTGGAATTTTGAGACCTAAGATGCAGCATGGTCTGGGAGGCCTCAAATGGTGTCAATTCCTAAAACTGTTGACCATGTCCATGACCTGATTTTGTCAAAAACACAAATGGAGGAAAAATATATACACTCCTTCTTGAGAGGAAGTGTGAAATAATCAAATCAAAATAATAAACAACATGCTAACATAAAAAAATGAAAATGTTTTAACTAATCTGCTTAATTTTTACAAAGGAAGGTAGTGCTCAGAGACATGGAGGAGGAAAAAGGGGAACGAATTCCCCAAAAACCTCACCACCCAATCATTGCAATACATTCCAATTAACAACCGATGGTGCTTTTCAGTGTACTGTAATGAAATAAAGTGGAACAAACTTATCTTAGATTATAATTCTTTGGCCTTGACGTGCCACGTTTCAAATCTTCATCAGGAGGCCAAATAGAAAAGATTAATAAGACACAAGTCTTACATACAGGGTGTCAGTTTCTCAAGAGCTTTACAGAACAAGCTTCAAAGAAAAAACTGTCTTCACTGTTTGCCAAAGAATTACAATTTAAGATAAGTTTTTTCACTTTATTTCATTAAAGTACACTGAAAAGCACAATCTGTTGTTAATTGGAAAGTACTGCAATGATTGGGTGGTGAGGTTTTGGGGGGAATTAGTTCCCCTTTTTCCTCCATGCCTCTCAGCACTACCTTCCTTTGTAAAAATTAAGCAGATTAGTTTAAACATTTTCATTTTTTGATGTTAGCATGACCTGATTTTGGCAGATTGGTGAATATTGGCAAAAACAATTGCTGAGACATTACAGATATCCAGGGAACGTGTTGGGTGTATAATCCACGAGCAGCTGCGTATGCACAAGCTGTCATCCAAGTAGATGCCCAAATGTTTCAGTGCTGACGAGAAATGACATTGAGTGGACACTTCCAAGTTGATTTTGCAGCTTTTTCAGTGATTTGGTGCCAACTTTTTGGAATTAGTTACTGTTGATGAAACTTGGTTAAACCACTATGATCCTGAGACAAAACAACAGTCCATGCAATGGTGGCACTCAGGTTCTCCAAGGCCAAGGAAATTTAAGACCCAAAAGTCAACAGGAAAGTTCATGGCCACAGTTTTTTGGGATCAGGAAGCTGTTGTAATGAATATCTTCCAAGGGGTTAAACAGTTAATGCAGAATACTACTTGCTGGGCCAATTAAAGGAGGCATTGACAGAAAAAAGGAGAGGGAAGCTGCAGAAAGGAGTTCTCTTTTAGCAAGACAATGCACCTGCTCACAAGGCTGGCAAAACGATGGATGTTTTGATACAGTTGGAGTTTCAGTGCATAGACCATCCACCCTACTCACCAGATCTTGCTCTATCTATTTCCGGTTTCTAATCCTAAAAACAGTTTGAAAGAGTGACAATTTTTGAGTGATTCGGAGGTGACTGCAGCAGCGGAGCAGTATTTCAGTGACCAGACATCAGAGTATTTTTTGGAAAGGTTACAGAAACTTCAGACACAATGTGCCAAGTTTGTTGAACTTAGCGGTAAATATGTGGAATAACTAGTAAGTTTCATGTTTCCACATCATTCCCTTCTTGGTTGGACTGAGAACTTTTCAGCACTGCCTCGTAGGTTAGACAACATAACTCTGAGATCCAATATGTCTCAGAAAATGCAATAAACTCCATTTAAATGTATCTTTACACCATGACTTGCTCTGATTTGTGTGCTACATTATAGCTTCAGAAAATATGAATGAGTCTCATTATTCCTTTTTGAATATACAGAATTGTTCAAACAAGCATCAGCTTCTGGTACAGGCAGCACTCTGAATATGCTCATACCATGATATTAATTCAAATTAAGGGTAAGCAGCTAGAAATGCTTGCCAATACTTTAGTCACCACACTTTCTCAATTAAATTTAATCAAAAACATTAACCTGAATCTATGAGAAACAAGAATAAATAAAATATCAATATCATAGCTCAAAATGGAATGAGTACGTATGCACTGGCACTCTATAATAGTATTTTTCAATACTAGAAATTTTCTGTCTCAATTTGTTCATATCCTACTTTGTTGCCAACATCAGAAAAGCTAATGCCTTATCTCTCGGGGGAGGGAGGGGGCACGACCTAAAGGGCTTGCTGCCCTTGATTAACTCCAGAGAGAATACTACCTTTAGTACCTTCCAGTTGAAAAACAACAGAACAACCCTTAAAGGTGGGAAGATCAATAATGTGGATTGTAAAGTTCATGTAGAGCTATTGGTGCATTTTTAAAAATTGGATGATACTATATAGCACAGTTACTTACCGTAACACTTGTTATCCAGGGACAGCAGGCAGATATTCTCACACATGGTGACGTCACTGATGGAGCCCCGCAGCGGACAGCCTCGAAAACAAACTTGCTTGAAAATCTCGAGCTTTCGAGTGCTGTACCGCGCATGCGCGCATGCCTTCCCGCCTGAACTAGAGGGCGCATCTCCTGTGAAGATCCTAAGTTCAGATACCAAGCCAAGAAGCCAACCAGGGGAGGTGGGAGGGTTGTGAGAATATCTGCCTGGTGTCCCTGGATAACAACTGTTACGGTAAGCAACTGTGCTTTATCCCAGGACAAGCAGGCAGCATATTCTCACACATGTCCTCCAAGCTAAGTATAAAGGGATGGAGGGAGAGTTGGCAATTAAGAAAAAAGATTTTGCAAAACAGATTGGCCAAAATGGCCATCCCTCCTGGACAAAGTATCCAGACAGTAATGAGAGGTGAAAGTATGAAGCGAGGACCAAGTGGCAGCCTTGCAGATTTCCTCAATAGGAGTTGATCTGAGGAAAGCTATAGACGCCGCCATAGCTCGAACTTTGTGGCCCGTCACTCGACCCTGCAGAGGAAGACCAACCTGAGCATAGCAGAAAGAGATGCAAGCAGCCATCCAGTTGGAGATGGTACGCTTCGAGATAGGGCGCCCCAACTTATTCGGATCAAAAGAAATGAAGAGTTGAGAAGATTTTCTGTGAGGTTGAGTGCGTTGAAGATAGAACGCCAAGGCACGTTTGCAGTCTAAAGTATGAAGTGCCGCCTCTCCAGGATGAGAATGCGGCTTTGGAAAAAAGACCGGCAGAACAATAGATTGGTTAAGGTGAAATTCTGAAACAACTTTAGGTAAGAATTTAGGATGTGTACGAAGGACCACCTTATCATGGTGAAAAAACGTAAAAGGTGGGTCCGAAACCAACGCTTGCAGCTCACTGACCCGTCGCGCAGACGTGAGGGCAATCAAGAATACAGCTTTCCAAGTGAGGTACTTGAGGTGAGCCTGGTTGAGCCAGAACAACATTAAGATCCCAAACCACAGGCGGCGGTTTAAGAGGCGGATGAAGATTAAAAAGCCCCTTCATAAATTGGGAAACCATGGGATGCGCAGAGAGAGGTTTCCCATCCGGAGGCTGATGAAAAGCAGCAATAGCACTGAGATGGACTCAAATAGATGTAGACTGAAGACCCGATTGAGACAAGTGAAGCAAATAGTCCAGAACTGATGCTAAGGAGGAAGACATCGGATGAAGCCGACGAGTGGAACACCAAGCAGAAAATCTAGTCCACTTCTGGCCGTAACATTGACAAGTGAACGGCTTCCTTGAAGCAAGGAAAACATCTTGAACAGACTGAGAAAATTGAGAAGGATCTGTTACGTAGAAAGGTACCAAGCTGTCAAGTGTAGAGACTGCAGGTTGGGATGAAGCAAGGACCCTTGACTCTGAGTGAGCTGAGAAGGAAAAACTGGTAGAAGTAGAGGCTCCCTGACACTGAATTGAAGTAGAAGGGAGTACCACGGTTGTCTGGGCCACCGAGGAGCTATCAGAATCATAGTGGCATGTTCCGCCTTCAGCTTGACAAGAGTCTTGAGAATCAGAGGAAACGGAGGGAAGGCATAAAGAAACTGATCCCTCCAGTTCAGAAGAAAGGCATCCGCCTCGAGACGACGTGGCGAGAAAATGCGGGAGCAAAACAGAGGGAGTTTGAAGTTGCTGGGCGACGCAAACAGGTCTATCTGAGGAGTCCCCCACCGAACAAACATCTGGCGAAGCGTGGGGGAATTGAATGTCCATTCGTGAGGCTACAGCAGACGACTCAATTTGTCTGCTAGACAATTCTGTTGACCCTGGATATAAACAGCTCTGAGAAAGATGTTGTGAGAAATCGCCCACTGCCACAACCGGAGAGCTTCCTGACAAAGGGAATGAGATCCCGTCCCTCCCTGTTTGTTGACATAATACATGGCCACTTGATTGTCTGTCCGAACAAGCACTACTTGGTCGTGAAGAAGATGACGAAAAGCTTTGAGGGCAAGGAAAATCGCTCTGAGTTCCACCAGATTGATATGACATCGATAATCCTTGCGTACGGAGACCATCTACGTGAGCTCCCCACGTGTAGGTTGACGAATCTGTCGTGAGCACTTTCTGATGAGGAAGATCGTGAAACCACAAACCTCTGGAAAGATTGGAAGAGAGCATCCAACACATGAGTCACCGTTATACGGCGAGAAAACGAGTCCAGAGCTTGTTGCCATTGAGACGCCAGGGTCCACTGAGGGATGCAAAGATGAAGCCTGGCAAGAGGGATCACATGAACCGTCGACGCCATGTGACCGAGCAGGACCATCATCTGACAGGCAGAGAGGGTCTGAAGAGAATACACTTGCCAGCAGAGTCAAAATAGGGTTTCTTGACGATTCAGTGGAAGGAACGCCCTCATGCTGACAGAATCCAGAGTCGCGCCAATAAATTGGAGGAACTGGGCTGGAACCAACTGAGATTTGGGAAAGTTGATATGGAATCCCAGACTTTGAAGAAAGGCAATAGTCTGGTGGGTCGCTGCAATAACCTCTTGAAGAGAAGGGGCTTTTATAAGCCAATCGTCGAGGTAGGGAAACACCTGAAGACCTCGAGAGCGCAGAGCCGCAGCCACCACAACCAGACACTTGGTGAACACTCTGGGGGAGGCTGCCAGGCTGAAAGGAAGAACTCTGTATTGGAGATGTAGATCCCCCATAAGAACATAAGAAGTTGCCTCCGCTGAGGCAGACCAGAGGTCCATCCTGCTCAGCGGTCCGCTCCCGCGGTGGCCCATCAAGCCCATTGCCTGAGCAGTGGTATATATCTATCTATACCCTTCAATCCCTTTTTCTTCTAGTAATCTATCCAAACCTTCTTTGAAACCATTTTTGAAAATATTTTTATTGAATGAACCATTCACAAGAGGAACAATCAGCAACCAAGTCAAAAGAGAAGAACAGCATAGATACAATAATCAGGTATACAATACTGCTAGGCCAGAGATTAGGCATTCAAACATAGCCTTCTCGTGAAAGGTCACATTTTTCACGTTTGAAACAGAACAACAGGAAAACAAACCTCCCTCCCTCCCCCCGCCCCAGTTCCCCCCACCCCCCCTCCCCTTGCATCCCAAGGAACCGACCCAACTTAGAACGAGTCCCAACACGCCACATAGGCCACTGATTGCCAGCTAGTGGCATCCTTCTTACGTTGCCTCTCCCAAACCGCCATCTGGGACATACTAGCTCTCCATTGTTGAAACGTAGGGCACACACTACCCACCCAGTGCTGCAGAATTAGCTTCTTAACGAGCCCAAGGGCCACCAGCACAAAGCGTTGCAAAGGCGCAGACACACCAGCCTCAGTTAGGGGATCCGTGACACCAAGCAGCAGAGTCCTGTACGACCATTCCAGGGAACACCCCAAAACATCCTCCACCTCTTGAAGTGCACGTACCCACAGCGGTCCCACCAAAGAGCATTCCAAAAAATGATGCACTAGCGTCCCCTTGAGAGCAGGACACCGGGTACAAAAGGCATCAGGCCACAGGCCCATAGTGTATCCAACGCAGCGGGTTACATACGCCCTATGCACGATCTTAAGATGAATCTCATGTAGAGCAACGTTAGGAGTCGCCCCCGCACCATCCGCAAAGCATTGGGACAACTCAGCAACCGTAACCTCTTCACCCAACTCAGAGCTCCAGCTAGCCGCCATTCGGGACAGAAAAACCTCAGCAGGCCTCCAATCTCTCCCCAGTTTGTACCAAGCCGAGAGCGAGTTAAATTCAAGGGAGAGGGAGAGAAAAGCCCTATCCAGCGGGGAAAAGGAGGGCAACTCCCCGGACGGCAGCCGAAGCGAAGAACAATAACTACGAAGTTGGAGATAGAACAGTACGGACCCTGCATTCCACGCCCAATGTTCCTGACATGCAAAAAAATCCGGCAGTCGCCCCGAGCCCAGCTCCACAAGCTGGCCAACAAATCGGCACCCAGATCTGCTAGCCCGCACAAAGAAGCCATGTGTACCCGCAGGGAAAGCAGGATTAGCCACAAACTCCAAGAAAGGGGAGGGGCCCGACGAACCCCCCACTTCTCTGCGCCACCAACCCCAAGCGGTCCGCAAAGGTCGCAACAAGGAAGCACAAGTGCCAGCCCCGGGTCTCAAGAGATTGAACACTGATACCGGGTCCGCCAACATGGACCAAAATCCCCGCGGGGCAAACTTAGTCTCACCCGTATAGATTTCGTGCACCCAACGAAGCAAAGCCACCACGTTATAGAGACGAAGATCCGGGAGATTTACCCCTCCCTGAGACCGCTCTCTAATAAGCTTTGGGTAACCAATTCGCGCCCGTTTAGAGCGCCATATGAAAGAGGAAACAATGCCTTTATATTTCCTAAGATCTCTACATGTGACCCACAGAGGCACCATCTGCAGAGGATAGAGCAACTTTGGCAAGAGGACCATCTTAAAAAGAGCAACGCGACCGAGAAAAGAAATCGGAAAGTCCATCCACCGCTTGCAAAGCGCTCCAACCGCATCTAGTTTGTCTAGTACATTTTTTCTATATACCACCCGCGGGTCCGCGTGCAGAAACACTCCCAGGTATTTAAGCGTGCCTCCAGACCATTTTAACGGGAAAGAAGGGTCATGATGAGCCACACAGTGCGAGTGGACCGCCAGAGCTTCCGACTTTTCAAAATTAATACTCAGACCGGAAAACATGCCAAATTGTTGGATAATTTGAATTAGTACAGGCACTCCCATAATAACATCCCCCAAAAATATAAGCATATCATCAGCAAACAAATTGATTTTAAATTCTTGCGTCCCCAGATGTATACCCCGCAGAGTTGTAGTTTGCCTGATCCTAATCGCTAGAGGTTCAAGGGCCAATACGAACAGCATAGGAGAGAGCGGACATCCCTGACGCGTGCCTCGAGATAAGGAAAAGGAGGAGGTGAGCGCCCCATTCACCAAGATCTGTGCAGTCGGCTGCTCATATAGGGAACGAACCCCGGCCAGAAAGCTCCCCAAGATACCCATCTGTGGTAAAATCCAGAATAGATAATCCCAGAGAACTTTATCAAATGCCTTTTCCGCATCCAGGCTTACAATAAGGGCATTCTCCTGACCCTGGTGTCTCCGTAGCATCGCCGGGTTTTGAAGCACAGATAGGGCTCGCAAAACATTAGCAGACGAATACCACCCTGGGACAAACCCGGCCTGGTCCGGGTGAACCAGACCGGGCAATACCTTGCCAAGTCGTGCAGCCATAATGGCCGCGAAGAGCTTAATATCCTGATTTAACAGGGATATAGGCCGATAGGACCCCAGCTGATCTTCCGCCCTTCCAGGCTTCGGTAATACAACAATATGAGCATGAGTGAGCCGATGCGGAGACAAACCCCCCTCACACATGGCCTGACATAAAGCCTGAAAGGGACCAATAATCTTCTCCCCTAGCAATTTGTAATATTCGGGGCCCAGCCCATCCGGGCCAGGAGCTTTCGCAAGCTTTAAAGCCCGTATAGCTCTCTGGATCTCAATGCCCTGCACTGGAGCATTAAGTGCATCTCTCTGGGCCTGGGACAGCTCGGGAAGGGGAAGGTCGCGAAAAAACTCTGCTCTCTGCTCAGTGTCACAGCTCCCCCGATCATACAGTGCCTGATAAAACTGTACAAAGCTCTGTTGAATAGCCTTGGGCGAAGTTGCCTCAGAGCCATCAGGAGCCCAGATTTTGGAAATATGTTGCCTACGGGCCCTGTGATTAACCAAGGAGGCCAACAACTTCCCCGCCTTGTTGCCCCACCTATGCAAACGATATTTATACATCTGAATATCCCTTAGGGCCCTCTGCACCAGCAAATCATTAATTTGACGTCGCAGCTCCGTGTATTGATTCTTGAGGGCTATGGAACTCTTTCTATGCAGCTCCCCCCGCACCTGACCCAGCTGACGGGACAGATCCAGCAGTGTCTTATCCTGTACCTTCCGCTTATGGGAGGTGTAAGCTATGATTTTACCCCTTAAAACAGCTTTACTAGCCTCCCAGTATACCACCTCGGAAACATCACAAGAGGGGTTATCGGCTAGATAAGAATCCCATTGTTTTACCAAGAAAGTGCGGAAATCTTTATCCTCATACAAAGTGGGATTCATTCTCCAGCCCGACAAGGTCCTCTGGGGCGCCTGGCGATCAAGAAGCTCCATCCAGACCATGTGATGATCGGAAAGTACTCCATCCTCAATCATCACTCTCCGGACTCCTGACAGAAGGGGTGGGGCAACTAGCAAATAATCCAATCTACTGTGTGCTTTATGCACTGGGGAGTAAAAAGTAAAATCAGATTCGTCTGGATGGAGCGTGCGCCAAAGGTCCACAAGGCCCAACTGCGAAGTAACAAAGTTGATCCCCTTATGGTCCCCTTGAGGTAAACGAGGCCTGGGAGGCTTACAGTCAATTAGGGGGTCAGCAGTAATATTGAAATCCCCACCAAGCACCAGTTGGTACTCGGAAAAGGGAGCAAGGGCTGCAACTAATACAGAGAAAAAACGATGAGAATACACATTAGGGGCATATATAGAGCAAAAAACATATTTCGTTCCCTGAAACACCCCTGCCCAAATTACATACCGGCCCTCAGAGTCCGAAATCAGTTTGTGCATAGTACAAGTATGTTTCTTATGGAAAAGCACAGCTACACCCCTCTGTCTGTTATTAAAGGAAGCAAAGACAAGCTCACCCACCCAGTCCCTGCGGAGCTTAGCATGCTCAGACGCGTTGAGATGTGTCTCTTGGAGAAGCAAGACATCCACCTGTAATTTCCTACAGTATTGAAGTACCTTACTACGCTTAACAGGAGAGTGCAACCCATCTACATTAAAGCTAGCAATCTTAACCCCAGGCATAATAACCAGATATAACCAAAATACACAAAAAAGACCAAAGATCATACGGGACGGCCGCACCAGCTTCCCAGCCGAGCCGGCGCTCCGTCCACTCAAACAAAAATTCATGCTGAGCCAGATTCCTAGGATGCAACCCATACCTCAAACTACCCACCAACTCAACTGTCAACTTCTTCAAACAGATCCCCCCCCTACAGTCAAAATAACCCACCCCCCATCCCTCCCGCATCTCCACCACCTCTTCCCCCATCCACACTGGCGACCCCACTCCCATGTCACCAACACTCACCACAGTCAAACACAGATGCTCACACTCCCCCCACACCCTCCCCCAACCCTCCCCCCCCCACGCAGCTCCAACCACAAGCACCAGACACAGCCATGACCAAACTAAAATAAAATAAAACAATGGAGAACAGAGGACAGGAAAACATCCCAGCCCTTGGGCACAAAGGCCAAACACAGAGGGTCACATAATAGTGAAAGAGACCCAAGACAGCCAGCCCCGCACATCAAAACAAGGCAGCTAGCTCTCCTGGTCAGGCCAAGTCAAAGAGGGAATCAGAAAATAGTTTTCAAAAGTCCATTCCTGCTCAAAAGCCGGCTGAAAGGGGTAGGAGCATCCCCTCCCCAAGTGTCTTGCCAACAATCCGCCAAAGGCCCTCCAGCACGTATCCGGTGGCAACGCAATTAAGTCCAAACAAATAGGCTCCTGCCAAAGGGCAGCAAAGTAGTCCGAACAGGCAAAAATAGTCCTCGTCCTAGATGAGTCCACGAGAGGGCATGGTAGGCCCGAAGGCTCATCCCCAAAGCATAATTTTCCTAATCCTCTGGCAGGGATGCCCCCTGAAGAACAGGCACATTACTGAGCAGGGAGACTCTCAATGAAGCGCTTCAGCTCCTCTGCCTTAGATATCGTTAAGGTGCGGTTCTCGTAGGTCAAGCGCACCTTAGCCGGGTAAAGAAAGGCAAATCGAATTCCTCTGGAAACCAGTTGAGAGCAGTAAGGCGTGAAGGTTCTTCTCAGCTCCGCCACTTTAGTAGAGAAATCTTGAAATATCAGTAGCTTAGCGCCCTCATATAGCAGATGTCGCGCCTTCTTAAACAGATCCAGTAAGCGGGCCTTAACAGCATAGTTGTGAAAGCGGGCCAGCACAGCTCGAGGTCTATTATTGCCATCCGAGTCACGCCGGTGCCCCACACGGTGAACACGCTCCACCACCACAGGTCCCTCAGCGTCCGGGAAGCCGAGCTCCTTGGGCAGCCAATTTTCAATCAAGTGCTTGAGCTCGGAATCTTGTACAGTCTCTGGTATTCCAATAAATCTAAGATTCTTTCTGCGAGCCCGGTTCTCCTGATCTTCCACTTTCTCCTCCAACTGGGAAACCCGGGCCTCCAGAGAAGCAAGCCTGCCATCAGCTATTCCAGCCCTGTCTTCTTGAGCCGATAGTCGCTCCTCTACTTGTTGCAGTTGTGCAGCCTGCCCCACCAGGGTATCTTTAAGGTCATCCATAGAGGCATGCAGCTTGGCCAGTTTTTCATCAAGCAGCTGCGAAAGGTGCCTCATGGAGACCTGCATCACCTCGTCTGGTGAGTGGGCCGGCACGACGTCCGTTTGGGTCTCCGCCATCTTACTCGCCGGGCTCCCAGAGGTCTTCGTCAGCCGTGAAACCTTTGGCGGCATACTCCGCCACAGAAGAATGCAAGCCGCGGTGGAGCTCAGCCCCCGGTCGGTCCCGGCGCCTGGCAACAACTGCGCCGTTAAGGGTCTATCAAGGGTCTATCAAGGGCCGAGCAGAAGCACACCAGGAAAAGAGGAAGTCAGTGTCAGTCAAAGGAGGCAGAGCAGAGGTCAGTTTTCAAGCTCACCAGCCTGCACGTGGTCCCCCGCCATTTTGTGCGCCGTGCTCCCCAAGGGCTGTTTCGGCCCCGAAATCGCTAGCGGCTCACTTCGCCGCTGGGGCGTGCAAACCGCGTGTTCAGCCCTCCGCCGGCTCCCTGCGCCTAGCAACGGCTGCGCCGCATATTTTAAAGCTTTTGCCGGTCCGGAGTGCGCCGGGAGGGGAGGAAATCGGGGGAGGCAGAGCGGAGCTCAGTGTGCAGACGTCCGCTCAGGAACCAGCCATCACGTGACCCCCTTTGAAACCATTTAATGTGTTCCTGTCTACCACAGCCTCTGGAAGCGCATTCCATGTATCCACCACCCTCTGAGTGAAGAACTTCCTAGCGTTTGTTCTAAACCTGTCCCCTTTCAGTTTCTCCGAGTGCCCCCTTGTACTTGTGGTGCCCCTTAATTTGAAAAATCTGTCCCTGTCTACTTTTTCTATGCCTTTCAGGATCTTGAAGGTTTCTATCATGTCTCCTCTAAGTCTCCGCTTTTCCAGGGAGAAAAGTCCTAGCTGCTTTAATCTGTCGGTATATGGGAGATTTTCCATTCCCTTTATCAGTTTAGTCGCTCTTCTCTGTACTCCCTCTAGTACCGCCATGTCCTTCTTGAGGTGCGGCGACCAGTACTGGACACAGTACTCCAGATGCGGCCGCACCATTGCACGATACAGCGGCATGATGAATTCCCTCGTCCTGGTCGTGATACCCTTCTTAATGATACCCAACATTCTGTTAGCTTTTCTTGAGGCCGTGGCGCACTGCGCCGATGCCTTCAGTGTTGCATCTACCATCACTCCCAGGTCTCTCTCCAGGTTACTGACCCCTAGTGGTGTTCCCCCCATTTTGTAAGTGAACATCGGGTTCTTTTTCCCCACGTGCATGACCTTGCATTTCCCTACGTTGAAGCTCATTTGCCATTTTACGGCCCACTTTTCCAGCTGCGTTAGATCCTTTTGGAGATCTTCGCAGTCTTCCCTCGTTTGAGCCCTGCTGTATAGTTTGGTGTCATCTGCAAATTTTATGACCTCACACTTGGTTCCCGCTTCTAGGTCGTTTATGTAGATATTGAACAGGAGTGGTCCCAGCACCGACCCCTGTGGAACTCCGCTCGTGACCCCTTTCCAGTCCGAGTAGTGGCCCTTTACGCCAACCCTCTGTTTCCTGTTTGCCAGCCAGTTTTTGATCCATCGGTGGACCTCCCCTTGCACCCCGTGGTTCCATATCTTTTTGAGCAGTCTCTCGTGTGGTACCTTGTCGAAGGCTTTTTGGAAGTCGAGGTAAATGATATCTATAGATTCCCCTTTATCCACCTGGCTGTTCACCCCCTCAAAGAAGTACAATAAGTTTGTGAGGCAAGACCTACCCTTGCAGAAGCCATGCTGACTCGGTTTTAGCTGCACATTGTTTTCAATATATTCACAGATGCTGTCCTTAATCAGTGACTCCATCATCTTTCCCGGGACTGAGGTCAGGCTCACCGGCCTGTAGTTTCCTGGGTCGCCCCTTGAGCCCTTCTTGAAGATGGGCGTGACATTTGCTATTTTCCAGTCCTCCGGGATCTCTCCGGTTTTTAGGGATAGGTTGCATATTTGTCAGAGTGGCTCCGCTATTTCGTTTTTTAGTTCCTTGAGTACCCTTGGGTGAATGCCGTCCGGACCTGGTGATTTGTCGCTTTTTAGTCTGTCTATCTGCTTGAGTACATCCTCTTGGCTTACCTTTAAATTGACCAGCTTATCATTTTGGTCTCCTATTACGATTTCCTCGGGTTCCAGAATGTTGGTTGTATTCTCCCTCGTGAAGACTGACGTGAAGAACTCATTTAACTTGTCAGCTATCTCTTTCTCTTCTTTTACTACTCCCTTTCTATCTCCATCATCCAATGGTCCCACCTCTTCTCTTGCCGGTTGCTTCCTCTTGACGTATCTGAAGAAAGACTTGAAGTTTGTTGCTTCCTCTGCCAGTCTCTCTTCGTATTCCCTTTTTGCTTTTCTAACCAGTCGGTGACACTCCTTCTGGTATTCTTTGTGCACTTTTTGGTTCTCCTCTGATTGGTCTTTTTTCCATTTTCTGATTGGTTCCCACCTTGAATCTGAGATATTTGCGAAAGTGTGGATGAACAGGGATATGAGTATAAGCCTCTTTGAGATCCAGTGAGCACATCCAATCCCCCTGATCCATGAGTGAGTATAAGGTCAGGAGCGAGAGCATGCGAAACTTCTCTTTGACTAGAAATTTGTTGAGGGCTCGAAGATCCAGAATGGGTCGCAAATCCACCATCTTCTTGGGTACCAGGAAATACCTGGAGTAGAATCTCAGATTGTGCTGGGAAGAAGGAATCTCCTCCACCCCTCGAAGGCGAAGAAGCGCCCGAGCCTCCTGAAGAAGAAGGGGGAGTTGCGAGGACCTGGAATGACACTCTCTTGGCGGTTGATCTGGGGGCACCTGAATCAGGCGGATAGTTGTCAGCACCCAGAGGTCTGATGTGATACTTTCCCAACGTGATGAAAACAGGGAAAGGCAACCTCCAATGGGCAGAGGAGAATTTTGCAGGGAGGATGGAATGCTCAAGACCGGAACGTCAAAAAGACGGAGCCGGTTTAGTGGCAGCAGGCGCCTGAGGTTTCTGAGGACGTTGATGCTGTTGAGGACGTCGAGGTACCGTTGGACCGGAAAACTGCCAATGTCGTTCCCCTACATAAAAAGGGTTGCAAGGCTGAGGCTGCGAACTATAGACCGGTAAGCCTCACCTCAATAGTGTGTAAACTCATGGAGACACTGGTTAAGTATAGATTGGATACGATCCTAAACGAGGAAAATCTCCGGGATCCCAGTCAACATGGATTCACCAAGGGTAGGTCATGCCAGTCCAATCTTATCAGCTTCTTTGACTGGGTAACAAAAAGACTGGACTCAGGCGAGTCCTTGGACGTCATGTACCTGGACTTCAGCAAAGCGTTTGACAGCGTCCCACACCGCAGGCTGCTGAACAAGATGAAATCGATGGGGTTGGGAGAGACTCTAACTACATGGGTCAAAGATTGGCTTAGTGGCAGACTCCAGAGGGTGGTGGATAATGGTACCCTCTCTAAAATGTCAGAAGTGACTAGCGGAGTGCCACAGGGTTCAGTCCTGGGCCCTCTCCTCTTCAACATATTCATTGGGGATCTGACTCAAGGGCTTCAAGGCAAGGTAACCTTATTCGCTGATGATGCCAAACTATGCAATATAGTAAACGACTATAATCTAAAGGATGCTATGGAGCAAGACCTGCGTACTTTAGAAAGCTGGTCCTCGATCTGGCAGCTGGGCTTCAACGCCAAGAAATGTAAGGTCATGCATCTCGGAAACAGAAATCCTTGCAGAACTTACACCCTGAATGGAGAAACTTTAACCAGAACTACGGCAGAACGAGACTTAGGGGTAATCATCAGTGCTGATATGAAAGCTGCCACTCAAGTGGAAAAGGCTTCATCTAAAGCACGGCAGATGATAGGTTGTATCAAGAGAAGCTTCGTCAGCAGGAAGCCTGAAGTCATGATGCCATTGTACAGAGCCATGGTGAGACCTCATCTGGAATACTGTGTGCAATTTTGGAGGCCACATTACTGTAAAGATGTGCTCAGAGTTGAATCGGTTCAGCGGATGGCCACCAGGATGGTCTCGGGGCTAAAGGATCTCCCGTACGAGGAAAGACTGAGCAAATTGCAGCTTTACTCTCTCGAGGAGCGTAGGGAGAGGGGAGACATGATTGAGACATTTAAGTACATCACGGGACGGGTTGAGGTGGAAGATGATATCTTTCTCCTGAAGGGACCCTCGACCACAAGAGGTCATCCGCTCAAACTCAGGGGAGGGAAGTTTCGTGGAGACGCCAGGAAGTACTTCTTCACGGAGAGAGTGATTGAGCATTGGAACAAGCTTCCAATGCAGGTGATAGAGGCACACAGCGTCCCAGACTTCAAGAATAAATGGGATACCTATGTAGGATCCCTACGAGGGTCAGCCAAAGGATAGGATCACTAGGGTATAGACTTGAAAGAGCGGGTCAGTAAAATGGCAGTATTACAATTCTACTTAAAGGGGACATTAGACTTAAAAGGGAGGGTCGATGGTGTGGGCAGACTTGATGGGCTGTAGCCCTTATCTGCCGTCATCTTTCTATGTTTCTATGTTTCTATGAGGAGGAGGCCTAGAAAAGGCAGGAGTCGTCTTCATAGGATAACAACGAACCGGTTGTTTATAAGCCCGGGCAGTAGACAGTTTGGGCTTGGACCTGAGCAGGAAAGCAAAAGAGCGCTCATGCTCAGAGAGTCTCTTGGTGGCAGCTTCAATGGAGTCGTCGAACAACTCATTCCCCTGACAAGGCAAGTTGGAGAGACGGTCCTGCAAATTAGGGTCCATGTCGACTATGCAGAGCCAGGCAAGGCGACGCATGGCAACTGCAAAAGCTGACACCCTCGAAGAAAGCTCAAAGGCATCATAAGATGCCTGCAACATGAAAAGCCTCAACTGGGAAAGAGTTTGGAGGATTTGCTTAAATTCAGACAGACGGTGTTTGGACAGGACTGGATAAAACGATGGCAACATCTTCAAAAAATGGTTGAAGTATGACGTAAAAACATAATTGTAGTTTAAGATCCTGTTCACCATCATAGAATTTTGATATAATCTACGACCAAATTTGTCCATGGTACGTCCTTCACGACTAGGAGGGACAGTTGCAGAAACCTTAGATGGATGAGCTTTCTTGAGGGAGGATTCAACCACCAAAGATTGGTGGGAGAGTTGTGACTTTTCAAAGCCCTTACAGAGGACTGTGTGATATCGTGACTCCAGCTTTGATGGAATAGCCGTGACCGAATAAGGTGTTTCCATATTGCGGATGAAGGTCTGCTTGAGCACTGGTGTCATGGGTAACCTCAAAGTCTCCTTAGGAGGATGCGGGAGTTTCATATCAGCCAAGTATTCCGGTGTATATTTGGAATCTGAGTGCAAGTTCAGATGAAGAGCTTGCCCCATGTCATAGACAAACTTGGCAAAAGAAGATGATTTGGAAGAAGAAGCTTCCTCAGGAGAAGCAGATCTGGAACGAGGAGCCACGGAATAGGAGGGTGAAGCCTCACGGGTGTACTGCAACACCGGTTCCGACTCCACCCGCACTGTCACTGAAGAAGCTCCACTCCCAGTTTGTGGGGGAGTGAAGGAATGCTTTCTTTTTAGACTCCTCGAGGGGGACGTCCTCGGGGTTCGAGGAGTAGAATGCCTCAAAGCTGGAGGAGAGGGATCCCGAAGCAAAGACCTTGAGGGAGGGGTCCTCGACCTCAAATGCCTCGAAGACAAAGAAGAGGAAGCGACCTTCGGCTCAGAGCGAGGGAGTTGCCTCGAAGAGACCTCCAAATGCCTCGAGCTCTTCGAAGCAAGGTGTTTTGATGTCCTCGACCGATGCTTCGGACGAGGCAAAGAGGATCTCGAGGGAAGATCCGGCGAGGATTCCGAGGAAGAAATTCTCTTGCGAGACCTGCCCCGTGGATGGTGCACCAGGATCTCAGGCTGCTGCTCAGGCTGGTCCACCCGAGGCAAAGTCAAAGATGGGACCAACTGAGCCACAATGGATGAAATTTGGGTAGTCAAGATGGACTTGAGCATGTCTTCAAACATTGGCGTAGGTGCTCTCGTGCGCTCCAAGGAGGGCGACCTCAATTTAGAGTATTCCCGAGACTTGGAGGCACGTTTCGCAGAAGGTCTCGAAGATAGAGTCACACCCGGAGCCCCGGGTAGTATGGAAAGAGACTCTGGAGGCTTCTTGGACATGGTACCTGGAAAGGAAGCAGGAGACTTACCCCCAGAGGCAGGCTTCGAGGATGGACCCAAGGAGGCCTTCGAGGCCAAGGACCCTGAGGTCTTCGAGGCCGAGGCCGAAGCAGGTGTCGTGGGCGAGGTCTTACCGCCCGAGGCTGCCCCCGATGTCGAGGCCTTTGGTCCCGAAGGCGTCAAGATAGTCGGGGCCGAGGACTTTTCAGGCTCCATATTGAAGAGTTGAATAAATCTGTCACAGCGGCAGTGAAAAGCACGAGGCTGGAGGGTCAGACAGCGAACACAATCTCTGGACGATGACTGTCACCCAAACAGACCATACACGACTATGAGGGTCGGTGATAGAGATCGTCCTGCCACACTGGTAGCAATGCTTAAACCCGGTCACAGGCCGGGACATAGAAAAAAGAAAGTCCGTACCAGAAAAAGAAGAGAGGGCCTAGGCCAGGGGTGTCAAATGTCGGTCCTCAAGGGCCACAGTCCAGTCGGATTTTCAGGATTTCCCCAATGAATATACATGAGGTCTATTTGCATGCACTGCTTTCATTGTATGCTAATAGATCTCATGCATATTCATTGGGGAAATCCTGAAAACCCGACTGGATTGCGGCCCTCGAGGACCGACATTGGACACCCCTGGCCTAGGCCTAAGCCCTCTGAACCGGACGAAACAAAAAAAGAAAACAAAATAGTATTATTATTTATTTTTTTTTACTAAGAAGAAAAGAAAGAAAAGGGAATAAACCCGAAGCACAGTGACCAAAATAAATTCAGCCGCGGTGATGAGAAAGCAAATGCTGCAGAGCCAGGAAAACAAGTCTTCTCAGCTCCGCGGAAAACGATTAACTGAGGATCTTCACAGTAGATGCGCCCCCTAGTTCGGGCGGGAAGGCATGCGTGGTGCAGCACTCGAAAGCTCGAGATCTTCAAGCAAGTTTGCTTTCGAGGCTGTCCACTGCGGGGCTCCGTCGGTGACGTCACCCATGTGTGAGAATATGCTGCTTGCTTGTCCTGGGATAAAACTGTCATAGGGAAAATACCTCTCATCATCAGCCCTAAACAAAGAGCTCCTTTTATCAAGCCGTGCTAGCGGTTTAACGTGCATAATAGCGCACGTTAAACTGCCAGCCGCGCTAGCTGCTACCGCCTTCTCTTGAGCAGGTGGTAGTTTTTGGCCAGTGTAGGGATTAGCACATGATGAAAAGTCACGCGCGTTAACCCCGCTAGCGCAGCTTGATAAAAGGAGCCCAAAGTCTCACAAAGTCCAGTTTGTGTCCAACAGTATCAGTGCATAATTCAGCAAATAGTGATGTTGAATTACGGGAAGGATTAATGAGGGAATTATAGTTCAGTAAGCCTGAAATGATATGCTATTTCTGGAAGGCTGTCAGGGCTTCACCTCCAGGTGGAAACCATCTTAGTGATGCAGCAACATCTGGAAATGAATTTCCTTCTCCTTCCTTGCGTTAGTATTAGATACCAAGTGAATATTTTAAGTGTAGTGGGGGTGGGTCCCCCCTCAAAAAAAAAAGGGTTACTTCAAAACACTCAAAAAGACAAAATAGTATCTGCTGTTGACTGGGCACCATTGTCCTGCACGCATTTATCGGTGCACACATTTGATGGGGCATGATTGACAGGGCGCTATTGTCGGGCCACATCCCTCCACATAGACACACAGATGCCTGATACCTCCTGATACCTCTTAGGAGACATCTATTATGTTGGATCTTCTAAGTCAAAGTAAGCAAGAAATGACAAACTATTAAAGAAGGAAGTACTTTTACATAGAAACTTGATGGCAAATAAAGGTCAAATGGCCCATCCAGTCTGCACATCTGTGGCATCCACTATCTCCTCTCTCTTTAAGAGATCCCGCATGCCTGTCCCACGCTTTCTTGAATTCAGACACAGTCTTTGTCTTCACCAACTCTACCAGGAGACTATTCCATGAAACCATCACCCTCTCTGTAAAAAAGTATTTTTTTAGATTACTCCTGAGCCTATCACTTCTTAACTTCATCCTATGCCTCTCATTCTGGAGTTTTCTATCAAATGAGACTTGCCTCACGTGCATTTATGGCACATAGGTATTTAAATGTCTATCATAACTCCCCTCTCCTGCCTTTCCTCCAAAGTATACCATATATATATATATTGAAATCTTTAAATTTGTCCCCATACAACCTATGACGAAGACCACCAACCATTTTAGTAGCCTTCCTCTGGACCAACTCCATCTTGTCTATATCTTTTTGAAGGTGTGGTCTCCAAAATTGCACACAATATTCTAAATTAGGTCTCACTAGATTCTTATACAGGAGCATCAATACTTACTTTTTCCTACTGGCCATACCTCTCCCAAAGGACCTTCTAGCTTTCGCTGTTGCCTTTTAAACCTGTCTGGCCACATCATCACATACTATCACACTCCTCTTTCATGCAAAAAGTTCTTCACCTCCTAAACTGCACCGTTCCCTCAGATTTTTGGAGCCCAAATGCAACCTTGCATTTCTTAGCATTAAATTTAGCTACCATATTTCAGACTATTCTTCAAGCTTCGCTAGGTCTTTCTTCATGTTACTCACACCATCAAAGGTGTCTACTCTATTGCAGGTTTTGGTATCATCTGCAGAAAGGCAAATCTTATCTGACAGCCTTTCAGCAATATCATTTACAAAAAATATTAAAAAGAATAGTCCCACAAACTGAACCTTGAGGCACACCACTGATACATCCCTTTCCTCAGAGCAATCTCCATTGACCGCTACCCTCCGTTGCTTTCCACTCAACCTTTTCTTGACCCAGCCCGTCAATTTGGTCAACTCTTATTCCACCTTCTAACTCATTAATCAGCCAACGAGCTAAAAATACCAAATCTTAAAAATGTCCTACAACCACCTACGATAAAGACAGTCCTTGCATCACATAAAAAAGTTGACATTCAAAACTATAATTCATCATCATCTCTGGATTCAATGGAACATTAAAACCTCCCAAACAGTTTGTCAATATAAATCTAAAAGAAAATCTAAAAATGGATATCCATGCACCTTTGCTACTCCTGGAGGACAATCCACAATACATAGCACCATACTTACAGTCTTTAAAACCAAACATTCTCCCAGCTCACATACCATTGAACCTACATCTGTAAATCCCAATTTTAGTTTATTTTTTTTTAAAAACACAACCTCTCCATCCTTTTTCTCATTCGGCAGGCCCAAAACCAACCAAACCCAGGCGCACAGCACTATCGTACTAAAACCACATTAGACTTCAAACACCAGGCATCCAATACACATAAAATCTCATAATCAACCCTATCCAATATATCGTAAATTAACTCAACTTTATTTCTTATAGACCTAGCATTTATATATCCACATTTACAAGTCTTGAAATTTAAATCTTGACCCAATAATAGTTGTATGTGTGTTAAACAACTCGTAACACCAGGCATATCCCTTTTGCATGTTCTGATTGGTGCCAAACACCCATATCTGTCATTTCCTATCACAACTTCTATAGTCTGTGGTTGCTCATAATCACCCTCCTTCTTCCTCAATAACAACTAATATTTTCTTACAGAGACAAATTATTTTAGCCCCACTAATATTCCTTCTAAATTCACCCAAATGTTCACCCATAGAAGTGCTCTAAGGAGCAGACCTGCTCCTTCGTTGCGCTTCTTTGTCGTGCTCACCCCTCCGGAGCTACGCGCCTCCAGTGCCACTTCAGTAAATTTAAATCCTGTGCCCCTGAAACGTCACCCTTGGGGGCAGGGCCAGCAATCTCCCAGCTGAGCGGTGATCATAGATGAAGAGAAATATTCTCCTACAGTCCCAAACAGCAGCAGAACATACAATTATCAGGGTAAATGGCACAGCAAATGGGAGAATGTTCCAACAGCAGGCAGCATTTTTTTTCTCCAGCGCCACTTCAGTCAATTTAAATCCCGCACCCCTGAAACATCATCCTAGGGGGTGGGACCAGCAATCTCCCAGCTGAGCGGCGATCACAGATGAAGAGGAATACTCTCTTGGGCTTCTCCAGTGGTTCTGGTTCTTTACAGGCTCGACCAACTGAATTCTCCTCAGCTTCTTCTGCAGTGACTAATGGAATTCTGCTTCCACTTTGCCCTTAACCAGTCTTTCCCAGGCTTTGTTTCTTTCCTGGAAGTCTCTCTCAATTACTTGAGGCTTCACTCAGCTTTCCTGGGCTCTGCTTGAGCCCATGGTCAAGGAAAGTTGCTCCCTTACTGAGCTCAAAGAAGTCTCTTCCTACTAGGACCTCTGTCAGTGTTACGAATTGCAAAAGGCAAAACATTCTATAAGGCTGGTCCAGCAATTCTGAAAAGAGATTCATGGTAATAAATGTACAGTAAAAGATGTAACTTCTAACAGTCCTTTTGCAGCAGAATGTAAAGATCCTTACTTTTGATATTTAAAGCTCTACATAGGTCTTAAAATTAATTCTGAACTGTACAAGTAATCAATGTAGAGATAAAAAGGGGACGATATGAGTGAAATAACAAACACTGCATATCAACCGAGCAGTGGCATTTTGAGTAACTTGAGTAGCAATTTCTGAGGCAAACTGAGAAAAAGTCCATTGCAGTAACTAAATAAAGAAAAACTAAAATACTTAACAACAGTCCAAAAATTATTAGGATTCAAATCACGTACACAATGCAGCAACTTGAGTTTAACAATAATCTTTAGAAGTGACTTTATAGATAAGGAAGAATCCATAATTACATCCAAATAATGCAGGTCTCTCGAGATGAAATCCTATTGAATACAAAACAAGTAGGAGCATTGTAATCTATATAGCAGTGTCTTGCAAATTTTCTCAAGCCACGACACACTAAACATAGTGGCCATGGCTCGAGACTTCGATGTGATGATGTCATGCGTATGCGTCTGGCATGCATGAAGGCCCTCCAGATGGGCCCTGAGTCGCCAGTGGGGGGTGCAAGAAGGGAAGATGTACAGAGAGAAGGAGAGGTGCTGGCACCAGTTGATTGCCTACAGGATGTGCCTCTTGCATCTCGTGGCACACCTGACATCTCAGGAGGCACACTAATGTGCTGTGGCACACAGTTTACGATACACTGCTATAGAGCATGAAAGCAACAATATTTGAGTCTTGTTAAGGTTCAAATGAAATTTGTTAGCAGTCAACCATGAATTTAGAGTTCTTAGGCATAGGAATGGAAACACAAGTCAGAAACACAGCAGCAAGAAATTCTGACTTATGCTTTGATATCTCATGTATCTCACAGAGTAACACAATCAGTCCTTTAGATCGCCAATATTTAGGGCTCAGACTGCTTGTCAGGGGCAAAGGAAAATAAGGGATACCCTTAGGAGGCAGTTAGGGGAAAAAGAAACCAGGAAGCTTTTCTCAAGGAATAAATTCTTGCTATCCAGTAAGGAGCCAATCTGAAATGGTAGGACCTGTGTGGAGCTAACACTGCTCAGTTCTGGAAATAAAGGTATCATCTAGTACTTTAGGATAAGATGAACTCTAAAGGGGGAATTATATTTATGGCTTTCATTGGTGGTGCCAGAAAAAAATTGCCACTAAGATGGGAATTCATCAAGCAGCGTTAGGGCTTTAAGTCGTGGTAAATGGCCCTTACCATGACTTATACAGCCCTAACACTGCAGGGCCAAAAATAGTGCAACAATATTTAAGTCCCTGCATGTTACTAAGAAATTAGATGCAAATGCATGTTTTGCATCTCATTACTATGCAAATTAGCCTAGTTAGGGCCCAAAACCAAAAGTAAAATACTTTGCTGGAGAGTTTGAATTATATTGGATATTTTTCCTCCACTCCTCCCAGTGTTTATTAGTGAACTAAAACTAACATTTTGAGCATTATTCTGAAGTACATGATATCATATTGGGCTAATGATGTCATAAATTTTCAATTCATTGACCAAAATATTTATGTATCTAATTTTTTTTATCATAAAACTCACCAAAACATTCATTTACAAAATCAAAATTAAAATATGGGTAACAAATTCCAGCCTATGAGCTGTATTTTCTGAAGTGCACTATATACAATAAACACAACCCAGGTCCCATTGTATGCACTGATGCGGTAGCACACTTTAGTAAAGCATGCACTGATGCGGTAGCATACTTTAGTAAAGGTAACCCTAAATGTTGAGTTTGAAGCAAGCACTATAAAACATTCAATTCTAATATCTAGAATGACAGGACTTCAATAGCTTGATGCAAGTACAGTATTTGTTTAATGGTTTCCCAGGAGCTTCCTCTTGCAAAAACATCATAGATTTTTACAATCCAAAAAACACTTACCAAGCTTAAAATGGCATACCACAGGGCATGCTGAGAAGACTGTGGTAATTTTTTAATATGGCATACACAAACCATGTGTTAAAATATTTTTTCACAGGGGCATGTCTATGTAAATCAGCTAGCATGTCAGCATTGCTGCTCACTATCCAATTAGCATAGGTTTACATGAATCCCTACCGCTTACAAAATAAGTGGCAGTATGGGCACATGTGCTAATTAGCATGTGGCTCATTAATGGAAAACTTGGAATTTTGATCATTTTACCCCATGTGAAAAATGGCCTTATCATGAGGGAAAAGTCCTGTGTAAGAATGCGCTAAGGCCACTTTTTGCTGCAGCTTTGCAAAAGGGCCTCTTAGTCACTACTGGTAACAAATGTCCCAAGACAACTCATTAATTGTACAATGACAACAAAAAAATGTAGAAAAATGATTATAAAATGTTTAAAGAAATTGCAATCTCAGGGAAAGCAAAAAAGCTGAGTGGGATTAGCAGAAGCAGCCTGAAATTTATGGAAAGGAAACTTTTTTTTTTTTACTCTATATATTTTTATTGAAAGGTAGTATAAGATACAAAAAAGTACATAACAACAATGAAAAATACCAACAGCGACAAATCAGTATGGTAGCAGAATAAAGAATTATGACAATCCTACTAAACACCCTCACTGTTTTCAAACCAAACCTGCCCCTCTCCACCTATCCTTCTCATCCCAATAACATTAATACGGTAGTAATTTTATTATATAATCTGATCATACACTTACATAGAATATAATAATGCATATATTGATGAAGGTACAAAAGGAAACTTGAAGATAAATTTTTCCTATTTAAAGAATAGCTAAAAAATAAAAGGCATTTTTTGCAGCAAAAATAATTTTGTACCTAAGGGGCCCTTTTACTAAACCATGTTAGGAAATAGGCTTACCACATTTTAATGTGGGACTTTCCCATGTACCAAATCCATGTTTAATGTAGCACTAGTCAGGCATTTTTCAATTTTATTTTTTTCAAATCATGCATTGTTTGCAATAGTGCACATTACCTCATTTAGGTCTCCTTTTACAAAGCTGTGGAAGCGATTCCCCTATGGCAAATGCGCTGAAACCCATTCAGTTCCTATGGGGTTTGGTACCACAGCTTTGGAAAAGAAGCCCTTAGGAGTCCTTTCATTGAGGTGTGATAACAGATTTAAGGTGCACTAAATGATGGGCAGACCACTGTATACCTATGGACTACATGGTGCTTAATGCACATTAATTCATTAGCA
This sequence comes from Geotrypetes seraphini, assembly GCF_902459505.1. NCBI lineage: Eukaryota > Metazoa > Chordata > Amphibia > Gymnophiona > Dermophiidae > Geotrypetes > Geotrypetes seraphini. Next base: position 66,150,070 of record NC_047092.1, read on the forward strand.
CACCTTAGTGATAATTCTGCATTATGAGGTTAGAAGTTTCAAGTTTAAGTTTCAAGTTTATTAGGTTTTTCATATACTGCCTATCAAGGTTATCTAAGCGGTTCTACAATCAGATACTCAAGCATTTTCCCTATCTGTCCCGGTAGGCTCACAATCTATCTAACGTACCTGGGGCTATGGAGGATTAAGTGACTTGCCCAGAACACACTAATGCAAAGGTGCTAGCTGGATAACACTTCCCTTCTCATTTCCCTCCCATGCTACTCCTTCCTGAAAAAAGTCATTTAAAAAATAATGCCCGATTAGTGCACACTAAGGCAAATCACATCAAAATACAGTAAAACCTTGGTTTATGAGCAAAATTCGTTCCAACACCATGCTTGTAATCCAAAACACTCGTATATCAAAGCGAATTTCCCCATAAGAAATAATGGAAACTCCACAACCCAAAATCTTTAATACAAAATACTATACGTACTTGAATTGCAAGACCTCGCTCGTTTAGAACAGTCACTATACTCCTGCAGCATCAGAGAGAGAACCATCGGCTCAGTTGTGATGATGTGAAGTGTGCATACTATATGTACTAGTATTGCAAGACATTGCTTGTATATCAAGTTAAAATGTAATAACATGATTTGCTTGTCTTGCAAAATACTTGCATACCAAGTTATTTGCAATCCAAGGTTTTTACTGTACTTCAATGTCTTTTGCAGTAAGCCTCTTTTTCCCCATTTTAATAAAAGGGCCCCTAAATCTAGAAATTAAATAAATAAAAATATATTATATTATATATATACACACACACCATTCTAATAATATGTCCTTATTAAATCAACATGCAGAAAGAACAAGCTATAGACTTTGGAGCCTTTCTGCTATCATCATCATTTTATGGCACATTGAATAAGAAAATATTTGTTCAAAAAAAAAGTTAGGAAATTAAAAGTACCAACTGCACTTCTGTAGCCTATAAATCTTTCAAACAAAGACAGCAGTTATATACTTCCCTATGGAGGAAGGAGAAGAATAATTTTGGATAGATCAATTGTGTCCTCCTTATTGAATCTAATTTTCAGGATCCTACTTTTGTGAGGCTTCTAAAACTATAGAAATTTAAAATAGTTGTTCACAATCTTATATATTTGAGACCCATTATTGTCACTGAAGACATAAGAAGCGAAAAGCAAAACAAAAATAATTTAGAAATTGTCTTGCCATCCCAATTTGTACATATCAAATTTGTGCTCGGGAGATTCTAGGCAGATTTTCTCTCTACCTATATAAAAGACCTAGTGGTAGGCTCTGATGCATAGCTCTGAAATAATGAACTATAACGCTGTAGAAAGAGATTTATATGATAAGGGGGGGAAAATCATACAGTATATACATTAATATAGTTTTAAAAATCTGCACACTGCTTCCTCACACTAATGTGTTCAGTTTTGGTTTGGTTTTTTTTAATGAAGCGAGAGTCGGGATCACCCCATAGTTTTAGTGCAAACTGCAACAAAACGAAAAATAGGACACGTCCAAACCAAGGAACGGAAAGAAAATATTAATATTTTATAATCACCTACTTGTGGAAGTTTTCTTCCATTTTAAGGACAATTTGAAATACTGTATTTGATTCTATATACATTTTCCTTTAGCATGTTTTAATCAAATCATTCTGTCATACACAATAGAAAATGGTTTAACACCAGTAAAGATTTATGCATAATTTAATGCTTTATTTAGTTTAGCCTGAAAAGAATGACCTAGCATATTACGGGGAATCATGTCTATTTATCAAAGATAATATAGTAAGTTAATCAAAAGAAATGCATTCTATAATATATTTTTTTTAAATCCAAGCATTAAAATAACGAGCAATCAGATTCAGAGGCCTAGAAAGGTAATTATATATTTTACTGCAAGTAATGTAATGAAAATTAAACTTACCTATATATATAATACCATAATTGCAACATTTAAAAGCTCTTAATCCCAGGAAAACACTGAATTTCCCTAATGGTTGCTTAAACACTTTTATCCCTTTTACCATAAACTCGATCAGAGGAGAAAAAAAAAAAAAAAGTTATCCGCTGCCAGCATCCAGATCGTCAGCTTCTCTCACTCACTTGCATACACCCACTAAGCCTGTCACCTCTAAGAGCAAGATGGCCACCGGAATCCTCAGCTGAATGTCATGTGATCAACGGCTGTGTGTTTTCCCCTTCTGTGTTCCTGAATAGAATAGTCCCCTCTAGGGAATCCCCAGCTGACAGTTACCTAAGGAACTGAGCAGAATTATTTTTCAGCCTCTAAGCATAACCGAGCCTGCAGATGTTAACCGATTACTGTCAGGTGCAGTGAATTTTTTGTTTTTTTTCTCCAAACGCAGACCACCTAATTTACATACATAGAGAAAGCAAAGAGAAAAATGTGTGTTATTAAAAATTATTTCATTGACCGTGTATGCAGATTGCAGAGATAATTAGGATTTAAAAAGAGCTATTATTTTAAACTAGCAGGACTTGTGACTGGTCATTCCATTCCTCTTCTCTAACAGTTCCTTACCTCCATCCAGTTCCAACGCAAGGATGTGGTAGGGCGGCAAATCTTTAGCCTTGAAAGCCCATCCTCCCCAATTAATCTTTACGTTCCTATGCGCCCCTCCCCAGCACTATCCCTCCCAGAATAATTTGGGTAAACGGGCTATCAGGAATCTGCTCGCCGTCCTTTCTAATAAAATTACCTCATATCGTTTCTCTGAGTTTGTGTAGTTGTCAAGTTATTGTTTTGCTTTGAATGTAGCTGCTTTTATGACACCACCCTCCCTCCCCCAAAGAAGCTGTTGCCCAGGGGTAGGCAATTCCGGTCCTTGAAAGCCAGAGCCAGGTCAGGTTTTCAGGCTATCCACAATGAATATGTATGAGATGGATTTGCATGCACTGCCTCCTTGAGATGCAAATCTATTTCATGCATATTTATTGTGGATATCCTGAAAACTTGAGCTGGCTCCAGCTCTTGAGGACTGGAATTGCCTACCCCTATCCTAAACCAGGGCTGCCCAAGTCTAGTCCTCAAGCTCTACTGGCAGGCCAGGTTTTCTGGATATCCACAATGAACATGCATGAGAGAGATTTGCATACCAAGAAGGCAGTGCAGGCAAATCTCTCTTATGCATATTCATTGTGGATATCCAGAAAACCTGGCCTGTCAGTAGATCTTGAGGACCGGACTTGGGCAGCCCTGCCCTACACGATTGTCTAGTCTTATGTAAACTGGCCCTGCCTTCATGTGGCTATCCCTCCCTCATCCATCTCCTTCTTTCTTCCTTTCCCATAACTCCTGTCTTCCTTACTCATCCAAAATGATTCTCTCCTCTCCCAGCTTCACCCCAGTATGCCTCGTATCCTCCAAGGCTGACTTCAACACTTCTTCCCAAACCAGAAAGGCATATTTTTATTTATTTAAAAATTTATATACCGCATACGCATTGTATTATCACTCTGATTATATATATGGTGCCCAGATTTCAGCACAGATTGAAAAATTTTGTGTAAAGTGTTTAACAATCAATCACTGAAGTTAATTGGTGATAATTTGTATGTAGATTTGTCTGTATTCTAATTTAGTCCATAACTTTGGGTACTCAAATCCCATAGAGGGGCATAATCAAAACATACGTCTAAGTCCGATTTGGACGTAGGGCACTAGTCGCCCAAAGTCAGCAGGGCACAAATGTCCATTCTCGAAAAATACATCTGAAGTATACTTTAAAAAAAATCATCCATCTGTACATCCAGGCATTTGATTGTCCTGATTGCCACTATGTCTATGTTTATACCACATTCTCGTCCAAATATTCGTCCAAGCCCCACACATAACATAATATAAAAGCCTTCTTCTATACCGCACAACAGTAAAGATCCATGCAGTTCACAAAAGTAAGGAGACATTTAAGATGGATAAGATCAGTTATCTAGGAATTTAGTAAACAAATAGGTTTTTAAGTATTTCCTGAAATGTTGATACGCAATGTGATGGACTGGTCACCCAGACATGGCAACAGAGCAGTGGGGGACTGCTGTAAACTTCACAAAAACGGTACCACATAAACATCTCACCAGAATTCTCATATAATTAATGTTGAGCTCCCCCCAAAACTACTCTATCTACCTGTCTACAACTCCAATAGCGCTTATGGCTGCAGGTGGCACCTATATGGCAGTACAGTAGGGTTGTGGGTTTTTTTGGAGGACTCACATTTTCCACCATGAATGTAGTGGTTAGAGTGGCTTATGGGCCTGTGTCCTCTCTATGGTTCACTAGCCCACCCCCCAGGCTACTTAGACCTCTTTGCAGTTCTACTAGGCTTTCCTATAGCAGGTGCTGATGTTCCGGAGAAAGGTATGTATGTTTTTATTCCAATTTTTATGGCAGTATGAGGGGGTCAGTGATCACTGGGGGAGTGTGTGGGGGTCTGTACTTTATGTCTTCAGTGGTTATCTGGTCACTTTGGATACCTTCTGGACAGTTTGACCTGGTTTTAGATTGCCTAAGTCACAACATATACTGTAAGTACCATCCAGGCAGCCTCATACTGCAGTCATACTGCAGGGATAAATTTTGTTTATCCCTGCAGTATGACCAAGTCCAAGTCAGCCCATGTCCCACCCAAATCCCGCCCTCACCACTTCTCCAAAAATGCCCCTTTCAGCTCTGGGTGCACAGCAGCATTCATAAACCTAAAATGTCCCTGAATACGTCTAAAAAGCCGTTTTGATTATCAGCACTTGGACGATCAGTCTTTTAGACATATTTCTGTTTCAATTATGAGTCCCTTGGTGTGCATCCCAAAAAGAGTCCATGGATGGGTCAGGTGCATTCCAAGAAAATCAGTGCATTGTTATGGACTAATGTCTCTGCACATAGGGTGCTGGGTATTACACCACCTTTCAGCGGGCATAAATCTGGTACCCAGAGTTGGGCACAGAAATCAGCACTAAACTCTTTTCTGTAAAGGCCATGTACCCTTTACAGAATCATAATTAACGCTGATCTTTGCCGGCACCCTTTACAGACCCTGGCCCTGTCTATCGCCCAGCTTACCTCTCAGAGTCCCATCCAGTTGCTAAGCTATCCCAAGTTGACTGAAAAGACTGATCTAGTCCTGGTTTTGCCCCATTTCATGCATGAAATTGTAGCTCTGATTGTCCCATTGACTTCCTTTAGATAATCAAAACTTAAAATCCATGCATACAATGGGGCAAGACCAAGACTGGATCAGATTGCTTGATCCAGTGGTCTGGGATGAGATGGCAGTTCTAGTCTGAGCCCCTCCCATGGTCTATGCAAGCTGCATGTTCACCCCTGCAGTTTTATAGCCTCTGATTTGCAGGAGCTTCTATGTGTTTGTCCTTTCAGTCCAGAGAACCACCTCTAACATCATGATTCCAACATTGAGGGCCAACAGGTGAAATGTGATCCAGTGGTAATGCTGTGTATGCTCAATGAATGCAACCAAATATCCAGAGGCACAAATTATTTTAGAGATACAGCTCATATGTGAAGTTGTTGAATAAATAAAGGCTGCATAAAAATAAAAGGATACAAAGTATCCTGCAGCACACTAGCATGATTAGAATTTATTTTGGAGATCTGCAGAGTTTAATCCCAAGTTTTCCACTCACTGTGCATTCTAGGCCAGCCACCTAATTGTGATTGTCAGTGCTCTAGGGAAGCTGTTATCCATAATTTATCTTGCACAGCACAGGAAACATTGATGACCCTATATAAATGCATATCACATGGAGGGGAAGGGATTCATCAACAGTGCTACTGCATTAGCATGCGCTAAACACTAAAGATGTCCATAGTGGACTCTATCCTGTTTATATCATTTGAAGGTGCGGTTTCCAGAATTGTACACAATATTCTAAATTAGGTCGCACCAGCAGTGGTGTAGTAAGGGGGGGAGGGGGCAGGGGAAGCAGACCACCCAAGGCGCCGTCCTTCCACCATACCTCTTTAAATCTTCACCAGCACAAGCAGCTTCTCTTGCCTGCTGCTCGCACTGACCTGGCTCCCCTCTGAAATAATTTCCTGGTCATGGGACCAGGAAGTGATATCAGAATGAAAGCTAACGCCAATGCAAGCAGCAGGCTGGAGAAGCTGCTACCACTTGTGAAGATTGTAAGGATTGTTAGTGGCCCCCACAATGTATGGTTGGTGGGGTTATATTAGAGGCGCCCTTACACACGCCAGGTCCCAGGTTCAGTTCCCTCACTGAAGATTCACCAGGAAGTAGAATCAAAGAGGCACAGCCAGAGGTGATTGCATAAAGAATATATTATAGAAATAGTCTTACAGAAAAGCAATATTCTGAAGCATTACAATGAAGCATTACAATTAAGTAGAGAGCAAAGCAGTTTCCCTGCCTTACAGAGTTCAGAGGAAAAGAGAGACATAGAAGCCTGAAGTTCCAGGGAAAGGCAGAGAGAGAGAAAAGGGGGATGGGGTGATGGTCCAAGCTTCGTGTTCCATAGATAAAGAGAAGGATAGACAGAGAAAGAGAGAGCTGCAGATGTGTTGCAGAAAGGAGGCTTTTATAGCTTGGAATCTTATTCTGTGTATAGAAACTATTGTATGTCCCAGTATCTTTCTGTTTAGAATTTGTAAACTGTTTGAAACAATGGTTAATTTAATTGATAAGGAGGGTGTGATACTTGCAGGCATGGTAGATGGGATTAGTCTCTGGCTTCTTTGTCCCATTCAAGCAGCCTATCTTCTTGATAAACAATCCAGTCTGGCTGAATGATTAATGTATGTGAATTCTGTGCAGGAGCACAGAATTCTGCATCCAGAGTCAGATAATTTTCCATAGGCCTTTGCTGACATTAATTATGCCAACTGAAAATGCTGTTTGCTATCAATAGCTATGCTGACAAAGATATGAAGAGGTATAGAGGAAGGGGGCACAAGTGTGGCATGGGTGGCACAGAAGGAGCGGGAGATGGAGAGAAGGGTGTGGGGAGCACCACCACATTGGGTGCCTCCTACACTCACTACGTCACTGTTCACCAGTCTTATACAGGGGCATCAATACTTCCTTTTTCCTACTGGACCTAGCATCCTTCTAGCTTTTGCAGTTGCCTTTTCAACCTGTTTGGCCACCTTTAGATCATCACATACTATAACACCCAAGTCCTGCTCCTCTTTCATGCACAAATGTTCTTCACCTCCTAAACTGTACTGTTCTCTTGGGTTTTGCCCAAATGCATGACCTTGAATTTCTTAGCGTTACATCTTAGCTGCCAAATTTCAGACTATTCTTCAAGCTTCACTAGGTTCTTTCTCATGTTATTTACACCTTCAGGGTTGAAGATTTTGGTAATATCCTCAAAGAGGCCAATCTTATCTGACAGCCTTTTAGCAATATCGCTTACAAAAATGTTAAAAAAGAACGGACCCAAGAATCGAAGCTTGAGGCATACCACTGGTAACATCCCTTTCCTTAGAGCGATCTCCACTGACCACTACCCTCTGTTGCCTTCCAATCAACCAGTTACTGACCAGTCCATTACTTTGGACCCATACCGAGGGCACTCAGTTTATTTATTAGACGCCTGTGTAAAACTCTGTCAAAGGCTTTGCTAAAATCTAAATACACTACATCTAGTGCACTCCGTCTATCCAATTCTCTGGTCACCCAGTCAAAGGAATTGATCAGATTTGTCTGACAAGACCTGCCTCTAGTGAATCCTTGTTGTCTCGGATCCTGTAATTCACAGGATTCCAGAAACATTACTATTTCCTGTTTTAAAAGTGTTTCAATTAATTTACTTACCACAGAAGTCAGACTTACCAGCCTATAGTTCCCTACTTCTTCCTTACTTCCAATTTTGTGGAGAGGGACCACATCCGCCCTTCTCCAGTCCTCTGGTACTACTCCTGATTCTAGAGAAGCATTGAAAATTTCAGCCAATGGAGCTGCCAGAACTTCCCTAAGTTCCTTCAGTACCCTCAGATGTATATCATCCAGCTCCATTGCTTTGTCCACCTTTAGTTTAACTAGCTCCTCACAAACATAATCTTCTGAAAATCAATCAGGGTGTAACAAAGTTCCATCCCACCATTTGTCTTCTGTTGTCCTGCTCCCAGCGCTTCAGCTGTGAGCACAAAACAGAAATATTTGTTAAGCAATTCAGCTTCTACATATTTCTCCCCTTCCCCTTGGAATCTCACAATGCCACTTTTGCACTTCTTTCTATTACTAATATACTTAAAAAATGTCTTGTCCCCCCATTTTACCATGTCAGCTATTTTTCTTCCATTTGCATCTTTGCTTTCCTGACTACTCGACCAGCCTCTCTTAACTTTTCCAGATATTTTAACCTGTGTTCCTCTTTCTGTGGTCTTTTGTAATTTATGAAAGCTAACCTTTTTCTCCTTACCTTTTCAGCTACTACTTTTGAAAATCAAAGTGGCCTTCTTTTCCTCTTACTTTCCTTATAAAATAGTTTATTGCTCTTACAATAGTTCCTTTCAGTTTTGCCCACTGCTTTCCTACTTCTTTCAGATGTTCCCATCCAGACAATTCCTTGATATAATCCCCTATCTGAACAAAGTTTTTTTTTAAAGTATTACACCTTTACTTTTGAATGAGCTCTCTTTATACCTGTCTTAATATTAAACCACACCATGTGATGATCACTGGATGCCAGATGATTACCCATTATAACATCAGAAACACTTTCCCTCTTTGTATGTACTAAATCCAGTATGGCCCCATCTGCATGGGTTTCATTGCCAACTGCTGGAACAGTTCTCCTTGTAGAGAATCCAAGATCTCCCTACTTCTAGAAGACTCCACAATAGGGATACCCCAATCAACATCTGGCATGTTAAAATCACCTGTTAATAATACTTCCCCTTTTACAGCTATATTCTGATGGTCTACTATTGATTCTCTGTCCACTTCTGTCTGTGAAACAGGCTTATATATTGTACCAAAGTAAATACATTTTCCATTCCCTCTTTCCAGACTGACCCACAGTGCCTCTTCCTTACCCTGCAGATCCTGCAGTTGTGTGGTTTTAATATGATCTTCACAAAAAACACTTTCACCAAAAGGATGTAATGAAGGTATATTAAACAAAAGACACAAGCAAAGACCAGTCTTAATGGAGGAAAAAGCCTCAGACAGGGGCCCACCCACCTCCACAATGGTGGAATAACGGTGTTCAGGCGATCACTTCACTGGCATAAAACCTCCTACTATAAAGGTCATAGCAATGTGTCAAATGTATCAAAAAATTGCTTTCAAGATTGAGTGATGCAGAGAAAAGTAATAATAACTTAACTTTCTCCTTAAGGATCGGAACACCAACGGTGGCCAGCGTTTCACTGTTAAGCTGCCTCAGGGTGTCAACAAATCCGATCACACTATGAATATAAACATAAAACACTCAAATCAGAATAAATTTAGAAAGAAACCGGTGTATATAGTGAATACAAAATATCTTAAAACCGGTTACATACCTCTCTTATCGGACGCCGCCGCGTCTCAAAAGATCCTAAGATGGCGGCATGGTTAGCGAACAAGATTAAATCATGCCGGTGTAATGACGTATGATTGCGTCAGCACCGGAAATGACAAGCCGGCTTTTTACAAGCCAGTAAAAGATTGTTTCATGCTTGTCAAGTTTTTGAAAAGATACAAAAAAGGCAATAAAAAACTTTTTTGATATATCAGAAGAATGCTTTAGTTATGCTATCTGAATCGTCTACTACTTCTAAAGTTTTAATCATTTTCTAATTTTCTATCATTTTATTATTTTATTATATTTCTTTTTGTGATTTTTTTATATATATTTTTTATTTTTTATTATTATCTGTTATATTCAATTACTTATGTACATATGTTTTAAAGGTCTTTTCTTACTTCTATTACTTCTGCCTGTGTATGTAGTAATACAAAACATATGAAACTATAAAGCCACATTCCAATCAGATCTAACATTCAATCCAGCAGGTTCTTCACTGTTGAGCGTATGAATCCAGAATTGCTCAGCTCGTAAGAGACGTTGAGGTCTAGAGGTCAAATTGTCCGCAATGTGGTCAATGGCGCAACAGCGCAATTCAGAAAACATGTGACTATGTTCTAGGCAGTGTGTCACCATCGGAGCTTGTAATCTGTTGTTACGAAGACAACTTTTATGTTCAATGACACGAGTTTTAAATAAACGTGTGGTTTGTCCTATATAGAGTTTAGGGCAAGGGCATACAAACATGTACACAACAAAGGAAGACGTACAGGTAGTCAAATGTCTTAGTTTGAAAGTTTGCCCAGTGCATGGATGTATTAAGACTTCGTTAAGTTCCAAGGTGACCTGACAAATAGAGCATTTGTCACATTTGTGATGACCAGTGGGAGATTCCTGAGGAGAGATATTTCTGGTTAGGTCTGACGGGCTTAAAAGTTCTTTGAAATTTTTTTGTCTTGTGAAAGCAATGCGAAAATGAGTATCAGCAAAAGTAGATTGGAGTGCCATGATTTCCCAGTGGCGCCTGAGTATTTTGGTGACATCATTAATGCCTGGTGAATATTGTAAAATACATGTTACTAAATTGTCATCATTACTCTTGTTCCTCGGAGCAAACAATAAGTCCCTATTTAGATATTTAGCTCTTTTGTAAGCCTTTTTCAATGTTTGTGTAGGATAGCCCCTGCTTTTCAGTCTTCCATACAGTTGTTTACTTTTTGATTTATAATCATGTATGTCAGAGCACAGACGGCGATAGCGGAAAAATTGAGAAGTGGGTAAACTCTGTTTTAAAGGACCAGGGTGATTACTTGAAAAATCAAGAAATGTATTTCTATCCGTGGCCTTCCTAAACACTGTCGTGCTAATGATATTGTCAATTCTGGTGATCTGAACATCCAAAAAGGATATTTGATGTGGATGACATGTCAAACTAAATTCAACAGTAGGATGTCTTGAGTTTAACCATGTATGAAAAGTGTCTAGTTCATCCTTAGTGCCCTTCCAGATGACAAAAATGTCATCAATAAATCGTAGCCACAGAAGAATTGAAGTAGAATAAGGATTGTTCTTAATCCAAAGATTTTCAAATTTTTGCATAAATAAGTTGGCCACCGAGGGGGCCATAGTGGCCCCCATGGCAACTCCTGAAATTTGCTGAAAAAATCTATTCAGGAATTTAAAATAATTCTTCCGCATAGCAAAAGATAATAGGGCTATCACCAAATCAATAGAAATCCTATTGTGTTGCATGTTATCTTGAAGAAATTCCTTAATGATGTCAATAACTTCATCCTGAGGGATGATCGTGTACAGTGATTTAACATCAAGCGTAACAAAAAAGGAAATATTCGTGGCATCAGTAATCTCAGATAATTTAGACAAAAAATGAGAGGAATCTCTTAAATAAGAGAAACCTTTTGTAACAATACTAAAGCATTCTTCTGATATATCAAAAAAGTTTTTTATTGCCTTTTTTGTATCTTTTCAAAAACTTGACAAGCATGAAACAATCTTTTACTGGCTTGTAAAAAGCCGGCTTGTCATTTCCGGTGCTGACGCAATCATACGTCATTACACCGGCATGATTTAATCTTGTTCGCTAACCATGCCGCCATCTTAGGATCTTTTGAGACGCGGCGGCGTCCGATAAGAGAGGTATGTAACCGGTTTTAAGATATTTTGTATTCACTATATACACCGGTTTCTTTCTAAATTTATTCTGATTTGAGTGTTTTATGTTTATATTCATAGTGTGATCGGATTTGTTGACACCCTGAGGCAGCTTAACAGTGAAACGCTGGCCACCGTTGGTGTTCCGATCCTTAAGGAGAAAGTTAAGTTATTATTACTTTTCTCTGCATCACTCAATCTTGAAAGCAATTTTTTGATACATTTGACACATTGCTATGACCTTTATAGTAGGAGGTTTTATGCCAGTGAAGTGATCGCCTGAACACCGTTATTCCACCATTGTGGAGGTGGGTGGGCCCCTGTCTGAGGCTTTTTCCTCCATTAAGACTGGTCTTTGCTTGTGTCTTTTGTTTAATATACCTTCATTACATCCTTTTGGTGAAAGTGTTTTTTGTGATTATTATTGATATTCACCATATCCGAGTTTTTGTACTTTAATATGATCTTTAACATATAATGCCATTCCCCTCCTTTTCTTCCTACCATGTCTTTCTTGAATGGATTATAGCTTGGTATAACTATATCCCAGTCATGGTTCTCCATGAACCATGTCTCTGTGATTGCCACCAAATCCAACTTAGCCTCTTCTATCACAGCCTCTTGATCCAGAACCTTGTTTTCCATACTTCGAGCATTGCCCTTTTTTCCCTTTTGTGTAGAGCAGGGTCTCAAACTTGCGGCCCACCAGGTACTATTTTGAGGTCCTCAGTATATTTATCATAATCACAAAAGTAAAATAAAACAGTTTCTTGATCATATGTCTCTTTAATTATAAATTACAATATTATTATTAAGACTTATCCAAAAGGAAAGATTTATAAACTATAAAGAGTTTTACCTCATGCAAAATTGTCATTTCTTTAATAAGACATTAACTATTTTTTCTGAGGCCCTCCAAGTACCTACCAATTCAAAATGTGGCCCTGCAAAGGGTTTGAGTTTGAGACTACTGGTGTAGAGGTATTTAGTGATTCACATACCTGAGGGCTTATACTCACCTGGGGGCTTTGATCACTCTGTCCCAATGATTCTATTTTAAAGCCACCTTCAATAGGTTAGCTAGTCTGCTACTGCAGACACTTCTTCCCTTCTTTGATAGATGCACAGCAGCCCTTAGAAAATCATCCCATGGTCCAGGAATATTTACCCTTGACAGAGAGGATCAACAAGAATACCACCTGTGCACCTGACTTCTTCACCTTCTCTCCCAGAGTGTCTATAATTTAGCATGCAGTAATGTGGTTAGCGCCTGTTGATCAATCCCCCCCTAAAGGACTTGAGAAAATATACTTTCTCACAAAAAGTACATAAAAGCACTTAAGGTCCTAGAATTTACCTGTTTGAAAAGATAAATCCCACAGAAATCTGCTTACCTTCAACGGAGTTTAGCGGTATATAAGAAATAAATTACATTACATTATATTCAACTTCAGTCCTATGGACATTCTAGACTTTAGCTATAAAAACAGATTTAAAACAAGGATCATACCCTTGGTAAAAGAAAAATATGCTGAAATAATAAGATGTAATATTAAAACAAGTTTAGCACACAATAATACACAATAAGGACACCCATCAGCAGCAGCATGAATGGGATTTATTGCAAAGCCCATAATGTACTTTATCATAATTCGCTTATGGATCTTTAATTTTAAAACCAACATTTTAACTGTTAGGTTTGAAAACGGTCAGTGATGAAATGTCTTTACTAGCAATTAAAATGAAAATAAAGTGGCATAGATTACCAGAGCTTGCAGAATTGACACCCCAACTCCACCTTCCCTTGAACAGATAAAAATATTTATTTGGAAAAATCTGAAATACTGCCATTTGAGAAACCATCATGGTGGTGTACAAATAAAAGTCACAGTTGAATATAAGGGCCAAGAAGGAAGCAAAAATAGCACAACAATATAATCCAATTCACAATGATAACTGCAAGGAACAATCATTTTAATTGCTGGATTATTTCTCTTCCTTTTATATAGTGCCAAAATCAAGGAAGGCCATTGATCCCAATATCCATGAAAGAGCCAGGTTTTAAGCATAACTTAGGGCCTGTTTTACAAAGCTGTGCGGTAACGGCCCCGAAGCCCATAGGGATTTAAAGGGCTTCGGGGCTGTTGCCGCATGGCTTTGTAAAACAGGCCCTTATAATTTCTTCAACAATACTTCAGTCTGAATATCCAAAGGCAGCGAGTTCCAGAGGGAAGGTGGTACACAACAAAATGCATCACAGAACCAGGAATAACTTGAGCTAACCCCACCGTCACCCCAACTTTTTAGGACCAGTGACCTCTAGAAAACAAAAGGTAGTGGTGGTTGGTGACTCCCTTCTAAGGGATACAGAAACATACATCTGCTGACCAAACATAATATTCCAGAAGGCATGCTGTCAGCCCAATGATGAGATCCGAGATGTTAAACTCATTAAACCTACTAACTATTTGTGGCCAATCTCTGGGGAAAAAGTGACTCTAAAAACGTCATCTTTTGATTCTGGTGAATTTTGTTAGAGCAAACAATTTGTAATACAATTGTCCAAACCCATCCTTTATGTGAAAAAAATATAAAAGGTATTGAAGTTCAAACATGTAACTTCTTCATATTGCTTAGGAACCCAAGACATGAAAAATTGGCCATTCTCAACATTTTAGATCTGAGACTTCCAAGTCGCATTTGCTGCTCATCCATCTTGGTCCAAATTATACTGCTAGTTATCCCTCACATCAAAAGTGACTTTGTTGTTCTGAGAGAGAGGGTGAAGCAGATATGTGAACAGGTGGTATTCTCCTCAATACTTCCTGTTGAAGGTGAAGGTCAAAGCAAAGAAGCTTGCATCATGGAGATGAATGCATACTGCATGGACAGTGTCATCACGAGCATTTCAACTTCCTGGGATGATTTTCTAAAGGCTGCTATCTACCTATCAAAAAATAATAATAATAATAATATTTTTATATACCGCCAAAGTCATGATAGTTCAAGGCGGTTTACAACAAGAGGTGCTGGACAATCAGCGAAGTAAGAAGTTTCTCCTGAAATAGACTAACTAACCTACTGAGGAAGGCTTTAAACTAAAGAATTGCCAAAAATGAGTGACCAAAGCTTCAGGTAAGTAAGATCATAAAAATATATTAAATAATTCCATATGTATGGGGAACATGAAATATCTAAAAAGCTCTGTATACTGATGTGCACAGTATGGGAAATAACTTTTGTATCTAGAGACTATAATGGAAAAGAGGCTAATTTGGATTTAATGCTTGAGTACCTGTATACATTCATGTAAACCTTTCTGAGCTTCCCTGGAAGAATGGTATAGAAAACGGAGTAAATTAAATAAAATTTAATGATTAGCAAGATGTAGCACATGGAGAACCATGACTGGGATATAGCTATACCAGTCTAAAATCTATTCAGGGAGGACAGAGTAGGACAAAAGGAAGGAAGAAAAGCATTATATGTAAAAAAAATAATGTTAAAGCAACAGAATTGTACAACTTGCAAGGTAAGGAGGAGGCACTATAGGTTAATCTGGAAAGAGGGAATGGAACATATATTTACTTTGGTGTGATATGCAGACCTCCCATGCAGGCAGACTAGATATTTAATTGAAGACATTTACAATATTTCTATGAAAGGTGAAGAGCTATGGATAGGTGATCCAAATTTGCTGGATGTGCTGCAGAGTACTTTAGAAGTAGAAAGACCCTGGATTCTCTATGGAAAGAACTGTTCCTGTAACTACTAATGGAACACACACAGTAGGGAGCAATACTGGCCCTCATACTTATGAATGGGGAAAATGTTTTTGATGTTTTAGCAGGTGATCAGGCAGCTAGCAATCAGTGGATGGTGTGTTTCAGTATTAGATAACAGCAAGCAACAGCGGAATGGATAGAAAAGCTGAAGACCAAAAGATGTTCAAGGTAAAACAGCTTTACTACATCTATAACACAATGACTCAACATGAGTTATGTGTCAGTCAGAAGGCCTGCTTCAGGGTTTAAATAGCTTGGTAATGATAAAGAATGCACAAAACTAAAACAAAAATGGTGGTCACTATTTCTAAAAATGATAATACATAATTAAAAACTAAAATCAATATATATTTATGTACAGTATACTGTACTCCCCCCCCCCCCAATTCATGGGGGTTACATTCGAGGAACACCTGCAAATTTCAAAAAACCGCAAATGCAATTTAAGGGGCTGATCGAAGGCAGGAGAGGGTAGCTGGGGCACTGGCGGGTGCTGAAAATCATTTGCGGTATTTTACAACCACCTCTTCCGGGTACTAAAGTCAGGCTACACCAATCAGGAGCTGATTTGACACGCCAGATAGTGTGTCACAGCAGCTCCTGATTAGTGTAACCATGACTTTAGTACAATGAAGTGGCGGTCAGAAAATACCACGAATTACTGAATCCGCAATTCGTGAACTGCAAATTCGCAGGGGTTACTGTATACGAAAAACTTAAACAAAATGTCTAAAAACAAAGAAATATAAAGATATATAAAGTCAATCATACTTTAAGTGTTAAAGATGCAGATATAAATTTCAAAATATAACAGTTGTATAGAAACAAATAAATATGTAATCCAATGGGCATCACAAGAGAGTTATGAACCATAAAAAACTAAGGGCTCCTTTTACAAAGCTACAGTAGTGATACTGTCATGGTAAATGCACCAAATTCCATTAAATTCTTATGGATTTTGGTGCACTTACCATGGCAGCATTACTACCATGGTGTTGTAAAAGAAGCCCTAAAAGCAAAAGTAATATATACATACATATATTTTGATTGTAGCTTTTGTAATTATTTATAATTTTTGGAAATAGTTATCATTTTTGTTAATTTTTGTACATTCTATATGTATTTAGACTCCTGAAGCAGACCTTCTGGTCGAAACACAACTCGTATTGAGTCATAAGAACATAAGCAGTGCCTCTGCCGGGTCAGACCACAGGTCCATCCTGCCCAGCAGTCCGCTCCCGCGGTGGCCAAAAACAGGTCAAGGCCTGTCTGAATCATCAGAAGGGGCTCCCCTGCCACCTTGGTTTCCCATTTAAGTTCTGCCCTCCTATCGAAGTCCTAGCCCTCCGGTCTTGCACATGCACGACCAGGTTGGTTTACTCAGTACCCCACGATCCCTCTATCCCTCAGGAATCCATCCAATCCCTGCTTGAATCCCTGTACCGTACTCTGCCTGATCACTTCCTCCGGTAGCGCATTCCAAGTGTCCACGACCCTTTGGGTGAAAAAGAACTTCCTTGCATTTGTTTTGAACCTATCTCCCTTCAGTTTCTCAGAATGCCCCCTCGTATTTGCTGTCCCCTTCAGTCTGAAGAATCTGTCCCTATCCACCCTCTTTATGCCCCTCATGATCTTGAAGGTCTCTATCATATCTCCCCTGAGTCTCCTTTTCTCCAGAGAGAAGAGCCCCAGCCTGTCCAGCCTCTCGGCGTATGAGCAGTGTTCCAGCCCTTTTACCATTTTTGTTGCTCTCCTTTGGACTCTCTCAAGTACCGCCATGTCCTTCTTGAGGTGCGGCGACCAATACTGAACGCAGTATTCCAGATGCGGACGCACCATCGCTCGATACAATGGCATGATGACTTCCCGTGTTCTGGTTGTTATGCCCTTCTTTATGATGCCCAGCATCCTGTTGGCTTTTTTTGAGGCTGCTGCGCACTGTGCAGATGGCTTCAGTGATGCATCCACCAGCACACCCAAGTCTCTCTCGAGTCTGCTGTCTCCCAACAATACCCCCCCTAATTTGTAGCTGAACAACGGGTTCTTTTTCCCTATATATTAAAGATGTTATCCCATCATATTAAAGATGTAATAAAGCTGATTTACTTTGAACACCTTTTGGTCTTTGGCTTTTCTGTCCATTCTGCTGCTGCCTACTGCTGTTTTGATCTGATGCAGAGGTGCTCTTCTGTATGTTATATGTGTTTCAGTATTAGGACAAAGGTGGAGATAGCTCATTCAAAAGTGAGGGTCCAAGACTTCAGGAAACTTAGGGGCCCTTTTACCAAGTAGCGCTGAAATGTGGCTTATGGCAGCCCCAACAAGGGTCTTTGATGGATGCTGAGGCATCTTTTTTTTTTTTTTTATAAATCTTTATTTACAAATACATATATATTAAACATTTGTCAATGAATACATCATTTGAAATTCTATCATTTATGATACTAATAGATAAAATTTTTTTATCCCATCCCTCCCACCCTTCCAATCTTACATTCAATCAAATATATCACATAAATAATCTTTCCTAATGACCCAATCATTTAATAAATTCAAATTCCCCCCTCCCATCCCCTCTACCTTAAATTATATTTATAATGTACAATGGTATCTACTCATTGCAATATTTTGTTAATGGCCCCCGTATCTCTTCAAATTTATTAAAATTCCCTTTTTGTACCGCTATTGTTCTCTCCATTTTGTAGATGTGACATATCGAATTCCACCAGAATTTGGTAAGTCTATTCCAATTTTTCCAATTACTTGTGATCTGTTGCATGGCGACTCCTGTCATAATCATTAAAAGTTTATTATTCTTTGATAAATTTGGCTCTTTGTTCTCATTGACATACCGAATAGAATCGTATCATAGGATAATGCCACATGATTCTCCAAAAAACAATTAATTTGAGGCCAAATTGATTTCCAAAAGGTCATAATAAAGGGACAATAAAATAATAAATGATCTAGAGTCCCTGCTTCAAGATTACAGTGCCAGCATCTATTAGACTTAGAGCTATCTAACTTTTATAATCGAACTGGAGTCCAAAATGCTCTATGCAACAAAAAGAACCGAGTTTGTCTCATAGATGTGGACACTGTACATCTCATTCTCCAAGACCAAATTCGTGGCCACTGAAACGCATTAAGATGCATTAATTTGATGCTTAATCTCAATGCTCTAAATGTCTCTAAGATCTGTCTTTGGTTTTTTATTCATATATCCAGATATTAATTTATACCACTATGTGGCCTGGTGTCCCAGGAAGTCCGCCTGAAAGCACAAGAATTCCAAACTATATTGATTATTAAGATTTTTCCATTCAGGGAACCCTTCCTGTATAGCCTGCTTCAGTTGCAACCATCTAAAACTTTGTGATTTGTTAAGGCCATATTTATGTTGCAACTGCGAAAAATCAAGCAGTTTACCATTTGAAATAACATCACCTAAAATCCGTATACCTGCAATAATCCAATGCTTCCAAACGACTTTAAATCCGCCAATTTGAATCTTAAAGATTAGCCAAATCGTATGATTTGTTGATTTATGAATTGGGATAGGTGGCTTCCCGTTTCTCACTGAATTACTTTTAAAATTATATTTTTGGTTTATAAAACAATACTCTTCAATGAACCTCAATTTATATCTAAAATGATAATTCCATATAATTCTACACGTTCTTTACGATCTTCCTCCTCGAATTTATTATCAATCCCTTCTTTGAAAATTATCGGCACAAGAAGAAATGACATATTCTCCGTTATGGCCCCTACGTTATGGAATTCCCTACCAAATTTTATTAGACGCGAAAAAGACCTTATTTCATTTAAGAAATTGTTAAAAACTTTTCTATTTCAAGATGCATTTGATACATAAAATGACATACTAAAATCACCTACATCATATAATAATTTGACAAAATTTTATTAAATCTCTTCCCTCCCTATTGTTTTTTCCCTTTTATGTAAAATTTCAACAAATAACGACATTGTAACTTTTCCCCCTCCTCCCTACTAATTCATGTCTGTCTAGATTTTAACAATTTTAACTTTATTTAAGTTACTTTGACCTTTTTTGTCAATTTTAATAATATTATTAGTAAACTGTTTGTTTTATGTCTAACCTGTCTAAATTGTATGTTAAACCACCGTCTGGTGGCTTTTACTATGTACATCGCTTAGATATTGTGATAAGCGATTCATCAAATGCCAATAAACTTGAAAACTTGAAACTTGAATTACTAACAAAGCACAATGTTTTCCATGTATCCATTAATATTCTATTCTCCTTGTATATTCTAGGCATCTTAATACTGAGAACATGACATAAACATAAAGGGTCACAAAAAATCCAAGTCCACAAGAAGGGATGTCCAATAAATCACAAATTCACAAAAAACACCCCTCAACAGCCAGGGCTACGTCTCAGGATTTATGAAAAAAGGAGAAAAAGACCTCAGTGTCTAACAGGGGCTATGAAAGAAGCTTCCCAAATAGACAAGCCAGTCTCAGACAGAATTTGAAACTGGCAGACACATCCTTGGTCAAAAAAACTCCTTTAAACTCTATTAATATTCAGAGTCACACATTTCTTTTGATAAATTCTGTTTCAATTTTTAAATATCTGAAAAGTCACTTATCTGAATAAATAGCTGTTTGGACGTAGTCGTGGGGTTAGAAAGCAGGAACAAAAAATGCTCCGTGGGAAGTCAGCTGAAGGCTAATTCAAGCATATCCAATGCAACACTTCCATAATCATCCAACAGGGCTCCCTGTTTCGCTATAATGCTTCGTCAGGGATTTTGCTGTAAAAAAAGAACAAATTAAGTCCAAAATATTTTCACAAAACAGAAAAGGAAAAAAAATGCTACTTAACCCACAGCGTCCATTCACCCGCTTCCACTCCTGTCACAAAATGGCCCCTCAGCGTTCTAGGCTAATATGCAAATCCACTCGTCATCACGCACACGTGGTGACATCATATTACTATCAATTCCACTCATACATTGGGAGTTCAGTCAAAAAAAACAAAAAATGCAACAAAATTTTCAAAAACATCAACAAAACCAAGGTTTCCAATCCATAGTGCTGTTCAAACCACTCGGAGCACAGGTTTGTAACCAAAAAATCCAACGCTGTTCTCTTTTTTTTTTAAACGTATGTTTATTAACAGTGAAAAATACACCGCCCAACTGGGCACAACAGTAATCATCAAAAGGGCAAAAAGCAGGCCATTACATATGAAAAGCAGGAACAATAACAATAACAATGCTACCCCACAGTGTCCCCCACACATGTATAATATACAGAATTAGAATAAAAATAAAAACAATGAGAGCAACGGGGGCAGACGCAGTTAAGTACGGCTGCAAGGTGAAGCTGCCCGTCTGGAACAGTGTTCTCCCACCTTTTTTCCTTTTGTACCATATTGAAAACCCCCAGACCCCACACAGAACTCAGAATACCAATCGCACACTACAACATCCGTCCCATACATACCATTCACTCAAATCCCCGAGCATCTCCCTCCCTCCCCCCCCCCATCCCTGAGGCACCAGGGTGTAATAGGAAAGAAAATGTAAAAAAGAAAAACAGGTAGAATGCGCAGCAGTGGACTAGTCAAGGATGCACAGAAGAGATTCTGATCTAAGAAGACCCCTGCTCCCCCTCCCGTGCACACGACGGCACCAGGTCCCGCAGTCTCTCCCATAAGCCAACATAGTGCTGCTTAAGCACGCTCGGTGTTCTAGCATAGGATCGAATTTCAAACTGAGCCACCTCCCGGAGTCGACTCCTCCAGTGTTGTATCGGAGGGGCCTCCTCAGACATCCAATAAGTCAAGATCAATTTCTTCACTACTAGAATAGCGTTATAAAAGAATCTGCATTGGGGTGTGGTGAAACCCTGATCCTGGAGGGAGGTCTGCAGACCCAGGAGTATGAACCCATAGTCCCATTCTACAGTACGTTGCACTGCTTGTTCCAATAAGGGGAGAGCCTCCCGCCACACACTCAGCCTAGGACACTCCAAAAAGGAATGAATATAGGTACCTGCGCTGCTCTTGCACTTAATACAGAAACCACTCTCCCAGAGTCCCATGCGTGCCCCCCTCTGCGCCGTGAAATAAGCCCGGTGAAGGATCTTATACTGGAGTTCTTGGAAATCTGCAGATTTAGTGTAGGAGTATAATGTAGCAAAGCAGGCCGCGAAATTCGATTCAGAAATATCCTGCCCCAAATCCCGCTCCCAGGAAGTGCGCACTGGGGTAATTACCGATATAGCGAGAGAGGACTTAAGAATGCGGTACCAGTGCGCAAGGGAGTTCATTGCAGGCTGGGTGGCCGAAAAAAGGATATCCAGAGGCCCCTTG